>NW_027281942.1:0-235000 GCF_046629955.1 Centroberyx affinis | reverse complement strand
GTTTGCGTATTTACTGGAGATTTGCAAAAGCTAAATGTAGAGGACCTTGTCTTTGGAATTCATTGAACACAACATTGAAGTCGTCATCATCTCTACTAGTTTTCAAATCACGTTTAAAAAATATCTAATGTCTAACACAGATTGTGTATTGTGCATTGTATATTGTGCATATCTATATATGCACAAGAAATCTGTTTTATTGTTTTATTTTGTCTCTTTTATATATACAGTATGTTTTGATGACTGATGTTGGAATGTTAATAATTGGTAATGTTGGTATGTATGCTTTATGTGAATGTTTTTTATGACTTTTTATCAGAATTATTGTGCAAATTAACTATTAGCTAGTGCCAGCAGTAGACCTAAAGTGAGGATTGACAAAAGTATAATGCTTTAAAAATTGAGAAAATAAAGCAAGAGTACATAAAAATTTTCAATATCTGCACAAAACCCAAGAGCAGTCACACAGGCATGTCTCCAATGACACACACACACACACACACACACACACACAACCCGATGTTCAGTTCATCATTTGTGACACTTGGCAGGTTCAAGAGTAATTGAGCAAGACGTTTGGGGTTGGAGTCAAAGGTTAGGGGTCAAAAGTTAGAAAGACACACACACAAACACACACACACACGTTCAGTGCATGTTTGGATCAAGATTTATGGTACTGGGCAACTGGGCAGCTACACAGTGAATGCGTACAATGTTTAGGGAGGAGTCATCCCAGGTCAGGGGTCAAAGGTTAGGGGTCTCACACACACACACACCCACACACACACACCCCGTACCTTCCCGGTCTGGTCGTGCTTCATCTCCCAGCCGCGGGGAAGCTCCAGCTGCTTGTTGGAGAACATGTTGAGGAAGGTGACCAGGTCGCGGTTGTGCTGGTAGCGCTCGAAGTGATGAGCGTCCCGCCGCACCTTACTGATCATGTGCTTCAGGCAGGTGTTGCTCGTAAACATGCGGTAGGCACTCTGGGCAGAGGGGCAGACAGGTGAGGTCATCAGAGAGGGACAGGGGACAGACTGAGAAACAGGTTTGGAGTCCATTCACTTTCAATTCAGTCATCATTCAAAATGGAAGACAATTCACAGTTTTTTCATGCCAGTACTTTTTCACTGATTGAAATTTCCTGAATTGAAAATAATTTGAACCAAATGCTGCTGATACTGTCTGTCAGTTAGGTTCTCACATGATTAGTGTACGATCAGTATTATATTTATTATGTATTTATTATATATTATCAGAGATATGATGAATGGTGAATGGCAAAGGTGACACAGAAGTTAAAGGGGGCCTATTATATACTATATCAAAATTTTCTCTATTTATATACATATATAATCAGAGATGTTTAATGTAGACATTGTTAAAATCTCATTTTGTTTGAGTGATTAAATAAATATCAAATATCCTGCGTCTCCTGCATGAGCTGGAGACACTTCTCCCCAGTGCTGAATAAAAGTTGAACATTCACCACTTAACAAAGAGGACATTTAGCTTAAATGTTCAAAATGTCACTCACTGCCTTTGCGTTTCGATTAAACTGAGATTTTAAATTTTAAAGATTTTAAACAGTACGGCATTCAAAAACTGCATGTGACCCCGCACTGCATGTGTTCTGTCATACAGTCTGTACAGCGTTGCTAGATTACAGTGCTAAAACGTTGTTACTTGACCAGTAACTAACTTTTCACACACTGAGTTTCGCATCCGATTGCGAGTGGCATTCACAAATTGAACAGTCAAACTGCTAAGTGGGAAGAAGTGCTTTTGAGGTTAGGACTACGTCTGTTCATATATAGGCTACTAGAGCTATCTGGCAGGAGTGAGGGGGTCAAAGGTGAGAGAGCAGGCGAGGCTCGTCAGACTGACAGGGTTTGAATGCAGCACGGTGAAGAAGTCTGGGCTGCACAGGAACTTGGCGCTGGGCGACTGGAGCAGCAGAGAGAGGCGCGAGCGAGTGCTGGAGTGACCGACTGCACTGTCCCGCCGGTACTCTGCAACACAACACACACACACACACACACACACACACACAAACTCAAACCTTGCGACAAAGGCACCAGAACCAAAGTTGCGTGTTGCATGAAATATAACTCAAGGGCCTGGTATTTTTTCATCTTTTCAGGACGAATATCATTGTATGCTTGTATGCTGTGGCACAAACAAAGGTGTGCAAATATGTATTAAAGAGTTTTCTTACAAAATGAGACATCCAGCATGAGCATCATTCTCAACAGAATAACAGTTAGCTATCTCAAAACATTTGCTTATAAATTATAAGCATTTTCAGGCTGGTATCATCTGGAAATGTTTTAAGGTCCGCATTATGAATTTAGGTCACAAATTTTTCTCAAAATGAATACACAGCTGTTTTGAATGAACCCCCTAATTTTTTATACTTCTACATTAGTCTCTATTGGAACTGACCAGACATGGAGTGGGGCAACAGCTCGCTGTCAGGAGGGTCAGGCAGCAGGTCAACTGGGCTTTCCTCTGTCCGATCACTATTGGTTATGGTCCTCCTGATGCTCTGGTACCTGGGAGGGAGCGAAGAGACAAAGTTACTACAGTGTGAGTCTCTGTGAACAAGGGCATTCCCATTAAAAATGAAAAGAAAGTAGTCTAGGCACAGCACTCCATTAACACATTTTCTCAAAAAAAAAAAAAAAATGAATGGAGAGAGATTAACACAGATGCTGTCTACATTCTCCGACCATAAGTGAGTAAAGAGAAAGAAAGAGAAACTCACACTGACAAAAATGAGGGAAAGTCCACACACAAGTCTTAACCAATTCAAAGAACATACAAAACAAAAACTGTAGATCTTTGAGCGGACATCCCCTCATTTTCATAAGTGTGCAAGTTTTCTTTTTGCATCTCCAGTTTGGTTAAAGAGGCTGTTGATATCAGTATTGACTCGGCTTGGCGAAAAACAACAGCCTTCAGTGCCATTACCAACACCTATACTTTTAAATAATGGTATGGAAGCATCATCATGAAACATGTCTCTTTACGAAACCCCACCTGCGATTGAGCTGCTCCATCTGCTGAATGGAGTTGGAGCGGGTGAGGCCCTGGGGGGCGGGGGGTCCGGTGGGACGCTGCCAGGTGGTCGTCCTGTTCACGTGATCCACGAAGAAGATCCTCCCGTGGCTATCGATCCGAGCCTCCCAGTCTGTGAAGTAATGAATAATGGACGTTAAGTGTTTAGTGCACCTGGGGACATGCTGGTAGAATGAGTGTGGCAGCTAGTAAACAGTTAATGACAGATGATGATTACTAGAAAAGACTTAAAGCACCTACCTATTTTCCCATCTTTTTTTCCATCATATTAATCAATTCTGACTAAAATCTCGTCAGTTGCTTCACTATAAAGCTACTGAAGTCTTGCTTGTCAAGGTGCAGCTCTCCAATAGAGACCTATAGGTATAACATACTGACACTCTGTAATGAGATATGTACTGTATATATTTCATTTTCAGTGAAGTTTATCCATTACCTGAGAACTTTCACTATTTATTTTGCACTATTTTACACAGCCGCGCCGCAGCCAGCAGGCAAAGAGGAAGGAAATGCTAAAGCGATGGCCGAGGTAGCATCAAAACTGTACGAGAAAAGCAAGATTTTAGGTCAATTTCATTCACATCTTTTTACCGACACATCTCATTACAGAGTGAGCAACCAATATGTTGAAAACTACATGCTTTGGGTGTTTTTGGGGTTGATGTTAGGACTGTATTGGAGAGCCAGGCATCCAGTCAGTTAAGACCTAAGCAGCTCTATAGTGAAAACGAGGTTTTGGTCAGAATCGATCAGTACGATGGAAAAAGAGACTAAAAATAGGGTCCAGGTCAGAAATTGAGTTATGCTTTAAAGTCTTCTATTGTAAGCTAGCATCCGCCATTAAGGCTACCATTTATGCTAAAGTCATCATATTAATTATATAAACATGATATCTTGCATGACTGTCACACACACATAAACATACACATTCTGCTACACATAGACACTGATACGCACACACACACACACACACACACACTAGATGGAGACAAACAATACGGTGCGTGTCGACACACACACTCACTGGGAGGCAGGGGCTCGTCCACACGCTGGTACCGGTGGATGTCATGACGCACTGAAGGAAGCGAACGCACAGGATGACCGTTGATCTGAGTACCTGAGCACAGAAAACAGACAGAGGGAGAGGGGATTTTGTTTTAATATAGAGATAAAGACCAACATATAAGACATGTAAAACAAAAAATATAACACTGTTGTTCTGTGAAAAACTGTTATCTCTCACTTGAATTGAACTGAGCAAGTTTATGAACTTGTGTGAAACCCGACCAAAACCCATTGTTTGATTTTTAAAAATGTGTTTTTTTTCGAGATACAAAGTTTTCATCTACCAGCAGTGAACACCGAGTTGCTTCAGGTAGAATACCTTCCTCTCCATCTGTCTCCGTGGTAACCTGCTCTGAGTCCGCAGACCCCGCCCCCTCGGGTGGCTTTGACCCCGCCCCTTCCGGTTCTTCGGCCACGCCCCCAGCGGCCTGCAGGCTCTGCCTCCTCTCGGCGGTCTCCGCGGCCGGCTCTTGCCCATTGGCTGGGGGAGACGCTCCTTCAGGCTCATTGGTTGCGGTTGCGGTTGCGGTTGCGGTCTGCCCGCCCCCTTCATCGTCTACAGCCCGATTGGTTGGCGGGGTGTCGGAAATCACGTCTCCCCCTGGATCTATCGCCGTCTCTGCTCCCTCCTCAGCCTCCTACGAAATATCCCGCAAAATGAAAAGTGAATGAGTGACAGGGAAAGAGAAAATATGGTAAAATTACAGTCATTATAGATGAGGGGTCTACAAAGAAGTAAAGTCAGTCTCATATTGTTAAAGTCACACTGAAATAAAAAATGACTTGTTTTAGCTGATTCTATCAAACCATACATACCTATTTGACAATTTATGCCAAAAAATGACAAACATTTTATTTTATTGTATTTTTATTTCAAAATCGCATTACTTTTTCTTCCTGGAAAATGGAAAATCTTTAGTGGTGACATACATAAAAATTCCAACCAATAAGATCACAAATCACAGATTTTTGAACAATCCCACCCCTCCAGCCCTCCCATCAAATAAAACTGCCTTTCTCTCCCTAACTGATATCCCATTGGTTTAGACGTTTGAATGATCCCTCCTCATGTTATGTCCCGCCCCAACATCCTGTTTTAACAGGAAATACATCACAGTAAGCGTTTCATTGTGACTTTAAGCTCGCTGGTTAAATCACATACATATTTGGATCTTGAGTCATGCCCATGCCATGGACACTGGACTCACCACAGCGGTTTTCATTGTGATTGGACAACTCTCTGACGAAGAGAAGACCGTCTGCGGGGCCGTTGCCATGGAGCAGGTGTCAATCTCAGAAAAGGGGTCCTCGCCCGGCCCCCTGCCCTCCTCATGAGCCTCTCCGGCCTCTGGCAAAGCACTATGGGACACGGCCTCGGTGAAAGGTGCTTCCTCCACTTCAGAGAAGACATCTGGCTCTGAAGCGTCCTCCAGGTCCAGCCCCGCCTCCAGCGCGAGGGCCGCCTCCATGTCAGGGGGCCTGTCTTCCCCCGCTGCGCCCTCAGGCTCCTCCTCAGGCTCCAGCAGCGAGGGCTCCAGCTGCTCGGGCTCCTGCTGGAGCTCGGGGAACGGGTCTTCGTCTTCGGGGCCACCGCTCTCTGGAGGGTCTCCGTTGATCACCAACGGCGAGCCCGGCACCGGAGTGACGTCGTTGGGCCCCGACCGGTCCTCGTCCTCGTCCGAGTCGATGTGCAGCATGGAGCTGAGGCGTGTGTGCGTGGGGAAGCTGGAGCGCAGTTTGGGTGAGGCGGCGCCCAGCGGTCTGTCTCCGGGGCCCTTGGGGGCCTCGATGGCGTCCAGGCCCTCGCTGAGCGACCTCTGGAGCATTTCGTGACGCGACAGGCCTTCGCCCTCCAGGAATCTTGCCTCGGCCCCGACGACGGTCGGGTCCTTCTCTGGGTAGGCTGTGGCCCCGCCCTCCCACATGCTCTGGGAGCCCTGGGAGCCGGTGGGGGAGGGGCCTGCAGAGACGACCCCTGGAAGGTGATGAGGCAGGTCCTCATCGTCTGACGGAGTCCCTGGAGCTCCATTCAAGGATGAAAGCCCAATGATAGAATCAGGAGAGGCACCTGGAGACAAGACAGGGAGCAAGTCAGTCAAGACAGAAGATAGTCAAGATAGATGGATGACAAAGATAACTGGGATGGGGATGGGACAATCTGCTTATCTCATGATATGATTCGATACACGATATGGGGTTCACGATTCGATACGACCACGATACAATGTAATAAATAAAAGTTCAATGACAACAAAGTATGAGTTTGTGTGTTCATGTGTTCTGAGACGCAAATCTTTCTAGCAATGGCATTGTCTTGCTAGAATGTAAACAACAATTTAAAAATCTCATAACAAAGTGCAAATAATATAATTTCATTGAAGAGCTTGTGAAATTGTGATGGGCAAGCATCTCATTTGTGATTCCCACAGCAGAATAAAATGGAGCTAATATCGCAATTCATTTTTCTGACCCACGATACGTATTGGCACAGTTTTGTAGTGCGATATACTGAATTTCGATATATCGTCCCATCCCTAAGTACTGTCAAATGTAATTCAAAGACAGACTCTCACCGTCCGGCCCGGTGGAGGTGAGCTCCACTCTGAACTGCAGCTGTCCGCTCACATGTTCAGTGGGCAAACGCCGACAGAGGGAGAAGCTCACTGGCTGGACTCTGGACAGCCGGACGAAAAGGAAAACATCAAGTATGTCATAAAAAAATTCCCACTGTTAGAGCTCAAGCTGAGTTGCGTGTTCATATGTACAGTATATGTATAGCGTACATATGGTGTGTGTGTGTGTGTGTGATAAAATTCAAAAAAATTTTCATGACTTCTCCATGACCCATTTTCAGATTTCCATGACTAAATTTTAATGAATTGAAAAGTAACCATCAACTTCACTAACTTTAAGCTTTGTTTTGTTTTTCACTTTAAAATTAAGGATTATAATATTATTTCAGTTCTGTCTCTTGACAGAATTTTACTTTTTGTGACTTTTGAGTATTTAACAAAAACATTAACTTCACTGACTTTTCCAAAACTTTTCCCCCTTTTATCATTTGTGGAGTGTGTGAGCCCTGTGTACAGTATGTGTGTGAACATATGCTTGTATGTGTATGTGTGTTTGCCACTTACCCGGGTATTTTTTCAATAAGCCGCTGCACAGGGATAGTGAGCTGACCCAGGAAGCGTTTGATGATCGGTCGACTTTTTGCAAACTTGTCCTTTACCTCAATGTACAGGATGTCTGTCATTAGCGCTACAAATGTGTATTTCTGTGGAGAGGCAGAAAGATACAGTTAATACATTTTTATCATGTTTTATTAATACTGTATTGTCTGCAAGAGTATGTGTGTGTTTAAGTGAATGTGTTTAGAATGATATTCTGCTGGTTGATAATGATAAGTGACTGATTATGAGTGCATGTGAGTGTGAGAGAGCATGCAGAAGTGTATATATTTGCAGATGTAAAAGCCTAAGCATCACCTCTCCGTGCCAGACGGGGTTGGTGGTGTTAGCGATGATGGCTGAGCGTCGTTCCTGTCCGTGGTGGCTGAAGGTGGGGAAGACGCTCCTCTTCCCTGGGTGGATGGACATCTTCAGGTACGGGTCCGGGTTGAAGAACATGCCCTTTTTCAGGCCGGTGGCACGCAGATCTGTGACCGAGCGGCCGCAAGATTAGAGAAGTGAGCGGAAAGGCTAAAACCTGGGCAGGGGAAGTGAGTGACTGATGCTCTCCCCTCCTTCAAAAACTATTGTCACGTTGCCCTTGAGCAAGGAACCTCACCTCTAGCTTTCAGATGTGAGGATGTGTAACCAGGGTCCTAAATTAACACCAGCTAAGTGCCAAATACAGATAAATCGATAAGGGTCACCCAGGCGTCCTTGTGGCGACATCCTGGGTTCACATCAGGCCTGGGACCTTTGACACAAATCATTCCCCCTATGTCTCCCCCCTTTTCCAGTCTGTCTCAACTGCACTCTGTCCAATAAAGCAGAAATGCCATAAAAACAAAGTAAGGGTCACCCGCCACACTGGCCAGTAACTTTATGGGGCGATAAAATTTGAACACCTCGGTTATATACAGTCTTTTGTCTTTGCTCCTGTTCTCAAACTTTGTCCCTGCTGACCGTCGTACACTCTCTCTGACCGTGAGCCAATCAAATGAAAGCAAAAAAATGGCTGTGTATCACAGAGGCTCTTGATTTGCTGCAACTAAATTGCATTGAAAAACAGGTAAGGTGACATATGTGCTGTATATGTAATGTTTTCCTCCTTCCTGGTTTGTTAATGTTGTTTTCAGGTCAGAAAACCTCTAAAGGGGAAAAAAGTCTGGTTTCCACTCTAGTTGGGCTGCTGTGCAAAACAAGAGCTGAAAACTATCAGCTAATTCAGTGATTCTCAACCTTTTTCATATCAAGGACCCCTAATTTAGTCCACATTAGAGCCACGGACCCCCATTTGATTAGATTTTGTCTCTCGGACCCAAATCTGAGAAGAGTTTTATTGCTAGATATGTTTTTGTTCAGAATTCCATGACTATCTGTATTATAGGTAGAGAGATAACAGTGAAACTATGATCAAAACAGTCATTCTTCTACATTCTCTAATTGTGTTAACTTTTGGTAAATGAAATAATGCTGAAGTTTAACAATTCATCAATTTGCTGGGGACCCCTGGAAGCCCTTCAAGGACCCCTGGTGGTCCCCGGACCCCACGTTGAGAACCACTGAGCTAATTTAATGTATGTTAGAAGCTGTTAAAATACATTCTGACATATTTGTAAAACTCCCTGATATTGATTGACTTGCCCAGAAAATTTATCAAATTCCCTGACTTTCTCTGTCTGGAATACACCTCTCTAAACTCCGTGATATTCCAGAAATCAGTGGAAACCATGAGAACAGCTGTTTTGTCTGTTTGTTCCTGGTTTTCCCAAAAGCATCGTAAGCCAAAAGTAAAGAAATGACTGCATCATCCTGCTCAAAACCAAATCAGTCCGGTCTGTTTTCTTCTTGAGGGCCGTGTTTAACTCACATCAAGTTATCGACTCGACTGCTAGATTTGCTCTGATTGGGTATTGAGGCTGATTGCAGGAAGACGGCTATTTGAATAGCAGTAAGCTGCTAAAATTGTATTGTACCTCATCTGTCAAAATGTTCCTGAGATAATTCACAGAATCTCAACTCTATCTGGGTGAATACCTGCCATGATATCTTTACAAACATGGCACATACACACACTCTCTTTCTCTCTCTCACACACACAAACACACACACACACACACACACACACAAAAGAGCTCGCTGTCCACCTCTCAGCTCACCTGTCAGAGTAAAGCTGATCAGTTTTCGAGGATGGTCGACGCCCACCTGCTCTGACAGACCCTCCGCCTGAGGAACAGGAGAACACCACCTTTAACATTCAGACATCAACCACAACTGAGACTGACACAGACAGACAGGGACGGACTCCCAATCGATCGCACATGCAAACACACACTCATGTTTGTCTTACTATACATGTGAGGGCCTTCTATTGACTACACTCATTCCATAAATGAGTGTGTGTGTGATACATGACTTTATCTAAAGATCAAGCCATGTATTTAAGGTGAACTGGTGAAAATTCTTACTGTTCTTGTGTCATTATTCAGATTTCATATTTTGCATGAATGGGCTTCAGGCTTTTCCCTCACTAAAGAGTTAACACAGATCAGCCGTTTGGTTTCCGCACACACAGCAGTCTCAAATGTAGCTTCCTATGGTTTCATCTATAGATTAGATTAGATGAGATTACTTTATCATCTGCTTCTAGAAATTTGTCTTGCGTAAAATACATAAAACCCTAAATTTGAAGAAGTGAGGAGAGGCCAAAACCACCTCGCTTGACAAACATGTCCTCACTCTGAAGGTCTAAACTCAAACTGGTTCCCACAAGGATAGCAAGCACACACACACACACACACACACACACACACACACACACACACACACACCAGGACTCCAGGGTTCTTCACGGTGATGCAGGGGGTCGTGGCTCTCAGCGCTCCACTCACTCCATGGTAGTACTTGAAACAGATCTTGGTCTCAGCTGGAGAGGAAGCAGCAAAGACTTATGGGATATGGAGACGCACTGAGACACTGCAATCACTCTCTGCCTTTCTGTTGTTGGCTACAATACTGCAGTACTACAAAATACTCTAAAGACATATAACTGTGTTTTTTAAGCATTGTGTTGTGAATATTGTGAATATTTCATATGCAATGATCTTTTAAGGTCTAATATATAGTAAAAATGCCTACATGTATGGTAAATATAATTCTTTATTGTAAAGAGAATCATGTATCATATAATCATATAATATTAATATTATTAATATTTTTTTGTCCTATGACTGGCATCGATCCCCGTTCCCTCCCTTGTCTTCGGTAACTCACGCTCCATAAAGTAAGGCCCAGGCTCCAGCCTCCACACGATCTGGCCCCTCTGGGTGCCGTTCACCCCTCGGTTCTTACAGTCCCACACATTGGATGGACTGGTCTCGTCTGGGCGGGAGAGGAGATCTGTCAGTTAGGTGTGTGTGTGTGTGTGTGTGTGTGTGTGTGTTAAATCTGGGGCCAGAGGATGTGCTGACATCCTCCTGATTTCAAACCTAAGAATACTCAATCTCCATTTTGTCAGTTGTTGAAAAAGTACTCAAATCCTTTGCTTAAGTAAAAGTAGCAATATCATAATACTTCTTTTAAAGTAAAAGTTCTGCATTCAAAATTTTACTTAAGTAAAAGTATACTCATTCTTTCAGAGTGTTCAATTATTGATGCATTAACCTGTAAGAAGTATTTTAATGTTGTAGGACTGCTCCATATACTGTTTGGGAGTTTAAACTCAAACAATGCAACATATTTTATGAGTTTATCGTATGTTTTGTATGTAAAACCTTATTCTGCAAAGTAACTAGTAACTCCAGCTGTCAGATAAATGCAGTGGAGTAAAAAGTACAATATTTCCCTATGGAGTAAAAGTATAAAGTCTCACAAAATGGAAATACTAATAGTAAAATGTACTTAGTTACTTTCCACCTCTGCATTTTGTGGAGAACAACACTTTCCGAAAACAGCCCCGACTGTGTAAAGACGAAAGTTGCATCTGCTCAGCCTCTCAGTGTGTTTAGTCTGTTGAGTCTTGTCTTCACAAAACACGAGTTTGCCTTTAATCAGTGAAATCCATTCCCAAAATAACCTCCCTACACCCTCTAACCAAAAGGACAAACACAAAACTTCCTATTGTATAAAAAGCGGGAGGGGGAATTCCGCTGTACGTAGCACTTTCGCACACAGATTAATGAACCGCCCAACTCAGCTGACTGGTGTGGGGAGAGGGGTCGAGGGAAAGTTTGTGTGTGTGTGTGTGTGTGTGTGTGTGTGCTTGAAAGGAGGCGGGGTTGCTTATCATTGAATGTCTGCTTAGTCGTGGAAAGCGGTAGCCCCCCCCTTGGGTATAAGACCCTGGAGCAGGTAATGAAGTACTGGCGGCCTTGTGATCGATGCGATGTGACCCGGCACCTGCCGTTTGCCCTTTCTCCCACACAGCAAGTAAGCACACACACACTTATTGTTTTATCACTCCTATATGTTTTATTATTTTGTACTTTTTTTTTTTTTGTCAGTGTCTCTGTTCTCATACGGTTTTTAACATCTGTATGTCTTACGTTTTCGGTTTTTACTGTGTCCGTATGGGTGTTTACTGGATGCTCTTGTTGCCAATTGAATTTCCTTGACTCTTGTCTTGACAGTATTCCTACCTACGAGGGAAACTGTCTGTAAACTTTAACATGTCAACTAATCTGGTAAAGTCCTAGAGGTAGACACGAGTTTAATTGATCTTTTGGTGAATAAAAAGAGATCGAGAACTGATTAATCTGCCCGGTCCTGTCCTGTTAGAGGCTTGTCTTCATGTGGTGCGAAACACCAAATCGCTAATAGATTCGTGACAGTAATAAATATGCTGGTCGTACACAATCGCTCCCGTATTGCTTTTCACCACGAAGGACAAAATAAGCCTGACAGTTTGAGCCTGATAGCCTCCTTCAGCGCGCCGCTCAATGCGTTCCCCCCACTGTCAAATTCCTGTCCCTAAGCAGGATTAGCATACATTATTGGAGACCACCCAGGCCTCGCCGTTTGTGATGGTGTGTGTGTTATCGTACACCGAGGCGGAGCTGTTCCCGTGTCGACTCAGCCCCCGGGCCCGTGTAGAGTCTCAGCTCGGCTCCCGTTTCAGTATTGACTCTTGAGTTGGAGGCTCCAACACAAGACGCTATCTAGCTGTTCTCAGCTCCCAGAAATAAAAAGCTATGGATCAGCCGAAAAATCCTTTGAGGACAGCTATAGGGTCACTGAACGCCTGGAAGTTCCTGAAGTCCTTTGGCTGAAAAGTTTTGGGGGAAAAGCACCGTAAAGGATTGTACATTGGCCTACTGAGAAAATCATTCACATTGTGTCTTCTGGATCATGCTAGCAGTGCATAGGAGGTTTTTTTTTTCACTTTTGATTATCTTCACTGTATATGCAAAGGCTTCAAAATGGGACCATCTCTTTCATGATAAATGTGTTGAAGTCCCCATGAAATGAACTCCCATTACTCTTACCTCCTGGAAAACAGAGTATCTTTCATGATGACCTCATGCTGCACCAGTAGGCGTAAATATACATTTCTAACCAATAAAACCATCCGAGTTTTTTAACAATCCCGCCCCTCCGCACCCTTCCCATCAAATAAAATTCCTTTTCTCTCCCTGACTCACATTCCATTGGTTTAGAATTTTGAATGCTCCCTCACTGCATTATGTCCCGCCCCGACATCCTGTTTCTGTTTGTTTTGATGCCATTTCATGGGGGTCTTTAAATAACCTAAACACAATCATCACCCAGTGTGCATGCGGAACATCTCACCGATGTGGTACAGCCCGATCCAGTCGGTCGCGTCCACCTCCTCCTTGATGTCCCAGGATATGACGAGGTTCTGGCCGCGGTTCAGCGTGAACTCCAGCGTGGACGCCGTCAGCGAGGAGCGGCTCTGCGACGTCACCAGGTCCGTGTCGCTGTTGGCCCGCGGCAGCCCGATGGGCCCGCTCACCACGGAGACGGTGTCGACGGAGGCCCCGCCCCGCTCCGCCAGGCTGCGCAGGTTCTCCGGGCTGAGCGTGTGCCGCAGGTGGGGGCTGCGCCTCCGCGGGGCCGACAGGTGCTCCCGCCCGCCCACCGCCAGGTTGGGCGGGTTGTGGGAGCGGGTCCTGGGCGGCAGGACCGCCGTGGCGAGGGAAGGGCGCATGGTGTCCGGCTGGTGGGAGGGGGGCGGGGGGGCGAAGATCAGAGGTGGAAACGGGGGATGAGGAGGCCCAGAAAGAGGCGGAGAAGTTAGGGAGATTCTTATGGGCCGGGCTGGTCGTCAATAAGACCCATTCTGACCCACGGCTGAACCTCGTCGACTCAACTGAAATCCTCGTTTTTTTTTACAATGTAGAGGGTTGGTTGTCAGAGGCTGCGATGACTGGAGACATATGGAGGTCTTACAAATTGTGTGTTGATTCCTTTTCCACAGAGGCTCCCACTGTTGTTGTGGCTTTTGGTCCTCGAGTCATTACAGGATTTTTCTTTTTGCCAAAGAATAAATCATCGAGGTGAAAAGAAGGTTGGAGATATTCGACAACAGTCAGAATCTTAGCCACTCCAAATTCATGTTATCCATCGTGCAATGGGAACCTAAAGGTAGAGAGAGAGAGAGAGAGAGAGAGAGAGAGAGAGAGAGAGAGAGAGAGAGAGAGAGAGAGAGAGAGAGAGAGAGAGAGAGAGATACAGTAAGCTACAGAATGACCCACATACACAACACAAGCAATGATTGAATGCGGTGAGTTGCAATGAACAGACCCCTGAACAAGCATTAGTCACCGGGGGGGTTGTGTGCTGTCAAAGAACCTGTCACCAACACAAATAACCCTGCAGAACCATTTCACTCCACTCTTTCTCCTCTGTCAACCCTTCTAATGAAAGAGGAAATGAAGGAAGGAAGGAAGGAACGAGGGAAGGAAGGTTTCAACTGTACGAAAAAAAGGTTTAAAACTCAATGTATCGGATTCGTTAAGAGTAGCTATGCTGCAGCTCAACATTTTTATAACACTCAAACCTCAATATTAATTTATCTAAATGTTTAATGTAACACACTTTATGAGTCTGGGTGCATTTACTGCTTGGTGGTACAAATAGGCCTTCCAACCCCCTGTGGAGCAGAATAGAGTGAAGTGAATTAATTTGAAATCCATTGTCTACACAAGTCCACTGGAACAACAAATCTCATCTTCCTTCTTAATAACCCTTAGCACACACACACAGACACACACACACACACCTCTGACTAGGATTTTATGCTCTCTGTCAGTATAGGCTGTCTCAGTAAAAGCAGAGAAAGGAGACAGGCAGCTGTATCTGCCTCCCAGGAAGCTCTTAAATCAGCAAAGGTCTGTTTGGGAACTGTCAGGGGAGAGTGCTGTCAGATTCTGAACCAGAGCCATTTTGTTTTTAAAGGGAGGATGGCATGTGACTTCAGAAAATCTAGCCAAAGGGAGCTTATTTTAGACGGGCTGGGAAACAGAGCTGGGGAAGGTTTGGTAACAGTTGCAGCTAATGCCTGGACCGGTCACTGCAAAACAGGCTTCTCTTGTCAGATTTGGACTATAGTCTAAGATAAGCTGTGATGTCTTTGGCATTTAGGTAGAACTGAGCTGCTCAGTGATGCTTTGAAAACATCACAGCGTCTCTTCTGTAAGCCTTAGTAGTGTGTCACCTGCACTGCATGTGTCATTGTCTTTAATTGATTCATTTGGATTGTGCGGTTACTAGCAATCAAAGGTTAAACATTAATTAGAAATGGAAATAAACAAGATATACACATCAATCCTGTTCAAATGACATTACTGTAACTCCTGACATTTCTCATGACTTATTTTGCATTTTCATAGACAATCACAACTTGCTGCTCCCTTTCCCTCATAGCATTTTGAAATGTTTGTGTACTTTATTTACTGCTAATATCATAATGTAGCCATTCCCGTTCTAGACCAACTACCAACTTGCTCTGTGGCATCTTTCAAAGTGACAAAGTGAGGCGAACAACAGCCAAAATTGAGAGCAGCATAATACTTTATGGTGAGTAAAAACTACAAGGCTCATGCTATTGGGGATGTCTGCCCCGGTCCGTAATGTAGTCTATCTTCAATTTTGACCTTAGTACGTTCTTCTAATACAGCCAGTCATATGCAAATTGGAATTGTTTTGCATGCAGACAGCTACTGGGTAGATTTTGTATGTGTGTGCATGAGTGTATGTATGTCCAGGTTGGGGGTCAATTCGCTTTCAATTCAACCAGTTGAGGAAATTTTGTTTACCATGCAAAAATGGAAAAAACAAAACAAAACAAAACATTTTCCTGAAAAAGGTTCATGCATCATAACTTGAATGAAAAAAGGTAATATATGCTATATAACTCATAAGCTATTGAATTGTTCCACTTCAGATTTTGAACTGATTGAATGGAAAATTAATTGACCCCTGGCCTCATGCATGTAGATTGCCTGTGCTTCCTTCAGGATATCCCAAGCCTGATATTGAAACAAGATCTGCTGCATTTGACATGAGGAAAGCCTGGATGTCCCTGAGTCGACAAGATTACCAGAGCTAGTCTCCTTTACACACACACACACACACACACACACACACACACACACACACATATACCGCATACAGGGATTTATGACAGAATAAAACCTTCATCAGAGATGCAGGAATACGTAAATCCTGCTCATGTGTTCACAGGGCCGCATTAGTCGGTCCTATAGCACCGGCAGGGAGGAGCGATTTCTGTAAACAAGCACAAGCTCACCCAGCGGAAGAAGAAACAGAGAGAAGTGTACATGTAACTGCTGAGTCGTTACATAAGTGTTCCTGTGGTCCAAACATTCCTTCCATGTTTGCCTGGCATCGTCGTTCCTGATGTGGAGCGGGGGGGGGGGGATGAGGAATCTGCCCACCGACTCCTCAGAGACCAAAACATGACCTCAGGAAAGGGCATCCAACAACCTGGACTCACTCCAATCCTTTTTTTCTGAACGTCTCTCCCCCTACTTGGGATCATCCCAATTCCACTGCAGTGCACAAGCTTGAACTGATGTGAGCTTAGAGATTGATTCCAAGGGGGAAGGATCCTATAGAAGCACTCCTATACTCAAAATAGGAATGAAATGGTAGAACAAGTTGTATGTGACTCTAATTATGGCAAAGGATACTTCTAACCATTCTCCAGGATAATGCTGAATTTGACACCGGTCTCGCAAAGACAGTCATTTGAGTACTATTCTGTTATTGTGCACCAAATACTTTGTACTTTGCACTACTGTGCACTGAATACTAAAAAGATCCTCATCTGCAACAGAGGATCTGACTGAGCATGGCAGGATGTGCTGGGACTGTTGTTTTCTTGGCTCTTCCCAATGTCAAATCAAAATTACATTTTCTAGAACAGGATATAATAAATCCCTATATATTCTAGATACTGGGAATAAGGATAATGCTATTCTTTGCGATCGGCCTGCGTTTTATGAATGCAGGGACTGAAAAAGTCTGTCTTTTGTCACACTGGTCACATGTTCTGATCTTTTTCTTTTCTTTCATCCCATATTTAAGACTCAATCACATCCAGAATCATAACTAAAGAGAACTATATCTATAAAAAGATTTAAATCGTAAGTAGTAAGTCTGTGTTTCTATAAGAACCACAACTGTAACTACGTTTTTGGTTCAATCTTGGAGTGATGTGTTGGATGCAGGGACAATGATAAAACATGTTCAACCAATCAAATTCAAGTTGTAAAAAAGAAGGGGGTGGGACAAGTCTCGTCTTTCACTTTGTGTCTCCTGCCATGGGTTGACACTGGTGATATCTGATTGACAGGTGCCAATCATTCTGACATCTCGTCAATATGAGATTCCAACGGAGATTCTGCTTTCTCACAGGCTGGAACCTCGTGTCAGGTAGATTGAAGGCTACATGGGGAGGGTGGGGGGGGTTGGGGGGTGCGCACACCTCCTCTTACACACCTCTTGCCAAGAAGAAGTGCTGAATCTTCACAATCCCGGGAGTCGTGCACAGCTCCGCTCTGCAGCACGGACAGACGCACCAACACACATATAGATGTGTGTGAAATCTTGTTTTGATGATGATGCTTTGGATTTAGTATGAGCATATAGCATCATATGCATCTCCAGCATATACTGCAGCGGCATAAATCATAGTGTGTGCGTGTATGTGTGCCAACTGGAAATGTTTGGTGAGCTGTAGTTGCTGTGATGTCAGCGAAGGGATTCCTCCCCTCTGTGTGTGTGTGTGTGTGTGTGTGTGTGCATGTGTGTGTGTGTCGGTGTCAGCAGAGGGACCCCTCTGTGCCCCTGTGGAGGTGACTGCAGCACTTTGCTGCCTGACAGAACGGGCACCTTGGGGTGCTGGCACACAGAGTGGCACTGAGATCTTATTGTGCCTCACCGACACATAAAGTTAAGAACGCAAAAAACACAGCCAGCGCAGAGAAAGATGCGTTACACACACACACACACACACATACACACAGACTCTAAATAGACACATATGCACGCACACAAAAGCACATGCACCGCTCATGACGGAGAAACAAACACACTCGCCTCCATCCTTATGCTCTCTCTCTCTCGCTCTCTCTCTCTCCTATTCAAACAGACTGGAAGTAATGCTGACTCAGAAAAAGAAACATGCCACACACACACACACACACACACACACACACAAATACCTTGTCACTGGGCTACAACACGAACATAAAGGTGTATGAAGACTAAGCGGTCCACCTGGTCACAACTCAACGCAGCGAATCAATCATTCAGCGTGGCGTTGTGACTCACACTGAGGGGAATACAGGCTGCAGGCTGTGTGTCAGAGCGTTCCCACTTCCCAGCAAAGTGCAGCGCCGTCCAGGTCAGCGGCATTTCTCTCGCCCCCCCTTTGCCCCATGGGAGTACATGTCTGGAATGAGTCACACGCCAGGAGGGATCCCTCCCTGACAGGCTTCAGCGCCTCCGAAGCGGCGGCGCTCCCCGCTAACGTCCCGTTCTCACCCCTCCGGTTTAGGACGCCGACCTTTCTAGAAACAGGAGGCTGGGTTCAGGTACGTGTGCGGGTCTGCGAGAGAGGCATTCAAATGAATTATACAGGTGGATTTGCTGATTTGGGGGATATGAGCTGGTGAATAAAGTATTTGTTTTTCTTTTGTCACATTGGTCACATGTTCTGTTTTCTTTTCTTTTATCCCATATTTAAGGCCTATTTACATCTACAATGATACCCATATTTTTGGTTTGATCTCAGAGAGATTTCTTGGACGCAGAGACAACGATGAAACATTTTCAACCAATCAAATTAAAGTAATAAGAAAGGGGGCGGGACAACTTGGTAGCTCACTGCAGTGACGTTTTGTTTACTGAAGAACTGATCACAGATGTGGTTGTAGTGTGAATGCTTGAACAACAATGTATCATTATAGTTTATAGTTATCTTTATAGTTATTGTTTTGATGGGAATGTCCCTTTAGCCTGCCATTTCTTCCAATCCAGAAAAGTTGCTTTACTCCCACTCTCATCACCGAAAGTAATCCATCAGACAACTGTAAACCACAAGCCAATTTCTGTTAAAGTTTGACTGTAGATGGTCGTTCTGTTTTGCTAGCCTTTGGCAGGCAACCAGCTTGTATTAAATCAGTGTTTCCTATTCTGAAAACTACTATATGGCTTCTGAGAAAGATGAAGTAATCGTATAGGCTGGTGGTTTTCTGAATCCACTGACGACCGTATTAGTTTCAGGCCCAGGACCTGGAAATCTCTGTTCTGTCCTCCAGATGCGTCCTGCAGTGCAGCGTGGGTGCTGGAGTGAGGGTTAATGATGACCTATGGATGGAGCAGGTATTACAAAGTGACATCATCTCTATGCCACTCACCCGTATTAACTCCTGACTCATTGGCTCACTCAAATGCGTAACTAACGCGTTACAGCCTGTAAACACAACGAAGGCTTCGGAAAGTCAACCAGCTCAGAATGAAGATGCTTTTGATAAGTGATTTTTCACCATATCACTTGACTCATCCATTACATCCCATGAAGGGAAAAAAGTGCCGCAAATACTCCAACAATCCTGTTTGTAACAAGAGAGTTTCTGATCACTCAGGATTGCATATGAGCACTTTACGTTTTGACCAAAGCTGAAACATTTGAATAAGGTTAGTTTTCAGACTGAATTAAGCAAATGATGGATCATCATCGGTCTTGACCAAAGAGAACTTTGGCCACAACAAAACAATTCAACAAATCTATTTAGTAACGCTCTAAAAAGGATCAGCCCATTTTATTTTGCCCCAATCTATTCTGCGTATATCCACTCTTCTCCGAAAGTAAACAGGCACAGGAGGTTGGTCTTCACATATCGTCCAGTGACAGTCTTGTATCTCCAAAACGTTAACTTTTCAGGAACTGAGCCTTGGTTTCAGCTTGGCCACCATGCATTTTTTACTTTATCCAACAGGTTTTTGAAAAGGTTTCATCTGACCAAAGGGTAGGAGAATTTTCTCACCCTTTAGAGGAGCACAGAATCCATCAAATGAAGTTAAAACATGATCACTGAGACTGGAGTTACAAGTTTTTCACAAAAGAACCATAATAAACCCATAATAAACTTTGACACCGCTTGAATCTCTCACTTTGGCAAGATATGGCAGTTGTGTGTGGTGGAGGGACTGTGCAGGTACACCCAGCTCTTTTTCTGGGTATTTAGAGTGTAGACTACCTACTTGATATATCAGATGGTGGGACACACAATATCCCTATGTCTTCCTACCCACTTCCCTCAATCAGGGGCGGAGCTAGGACTTATGGGTCCTATGCAGAGGAGGAGACTCTGGGCCCCCATCCACTTTCCTCTCCATCCCCAAACCACCGTTATTCCATCTGCGACAAACACCTACCGTATGTCGACCCATCCACAACTCAAACACACCTCCACATCTTCATTTACTGACACGTCCTTGATTGAAGTTATGGGTTTTGGGCAGGACTTTGATAGAGCTAATCAGCTGTCATAACCAAACTTTCACCAGCAGTTCAGAATCTGCCTAGGGAGGGCAATTTTGTTTTAGTCTACACAGGGAAAAAACCAAGCCAAATTTTATTCCTGCTTGTTCCACTTTGTCTCAAATAACACAACAGTTGCTGTATCATATTTTTGAGGAAATTGTATATGTTTGCAGTTTTGCAGATTTCAACCAAACCCCGTTTCAAAACCAGAGCAGTGTGAAATATAAGTAGGAAATATTTCTAAATAGATAAGGCTACATTTTGGTCTGGACACTTTAGGGCCCTCCGTCAGTAAGTACCCTAGGCTATATATGGCACAGTGGTCCTCAATTATGACCAAAAAAAATCTTGAATTTCACAAAACTGCCTGTAGGCTTGATCTGAAGCTTGAGATGACTGGCTGAAGTGATAAACCCTTCAATAAGTGAATGTAAACAGACCCTCTGGACTATTGGGCATCTCAAGATCTCAAAGTAAACGGACTGGGCTAAACTCCCATTACAGCAACCTAACCACGTCAGTAAAAGCACGTTACATAACATTTCGACGGTTTCTCAGTTTAACAATCCCAAGACACTCGCCGCGGCGCTGAGGCCGCGCACGGCTGCTTTGCGCACATGACACCAGCAGGCCATATAGGGACCGCACTGGCTGTCATTGCTCGCTATTGGATTACTGTGGGAATTCCCTACGTCATTTTCTTTTATGCCCATATCTCCTTGACAAGACGCACGTATAACCTAAATCGATCAATATTCTTCTTCTTCTTCTTCTTCTTCTTCTTCGACGCAAAGTGACAACACATGCAGAACACGATACGCATAACAAGACGACGCTGCGGTTCGGCTTAATGACAGATTCAATTGCTTCAGCATCATCACCACCATCATCATCATCATCATCCTCCTCCTCATCACTGCTGGAAGCCATAAACACCTATAGACGGTCCTTCCAGCCTCGGGCGGCGCATTAGGTGGCCGAGTATGGCTTACCTTTTGCGCAGAGGTGCGGGATGGAGCAGAACGGTGTGCGCGGTGACAGCGCCGCCTCCGACACCTGCTATGTGGCTTCCACACGGGATGTCGCGGTTAAAGTCGTTACCCCCGCAGCCCAGATGAGGCGAGACGGGCGGGGTGCCGCGCTAGGGGCCCCGAGTCCTGTGAACGCTGAGCCAGGACGGCCGGGCTTCGAGTCACGTATCAGGACGGTATCCCTCCTAGAGCTGCGGCGCTGCAGAGACTCGTCGGCCCTCCTCGGTTGCAGCGTCCAGAGGTGTGCGCATAACTCCACCATCCTCCACACATCAGCCGCCGTCGACTCAGGCATGCGGCTCAGGCATGCGTCTCCCCTCGTCTTCCCTCTGCATCGCAATGCGCTACAGTGCCGACGTCCTCCGGTCCCGGCAGAGGCACAAATCTGGCTGAGCGAGCGGCACAGCAGCTTTACAGCTCTCAGTCCCTCCGCCAAGTCAATTTCGGGTCTTCAAGTCGAACCTACCTCGGAAGATGGCGTAGGCTATTTAGTTATTGCAGCAGCAGAGTCGGGTGCGATTTATTCAGAGGAGCGGGATGCGTGAGCTGTGGCTTTTCTGCTGATAATATATAGGCTATATATGGTTTATTAGTGTGGTAGAATGGCAGAGTGGGCGGTGACTTAAAGGGGATAGACCCATCCCGCAGAGAGCGAGTATGTGTGTTAGAGAGAGAGAGGGAGAGAGGGAGAGAGAGAGAGAGAGAGAGGGAGAGAGAGAGAGAGAGTGCAATGTATGTAGGCAACCTGTAGAATTATTGCACACTGTTATCACACTGGTCATCTTCCCGCAGCAGTAAAGGCACAGGTGAATGAACCTGCCCTGCAGTTTCATAATAATCTATATCATGGTATTTGTAGGCCAATTCTGTTTTCACTTGACCAATAGGCCGTATCAACACGCCAATTAATTATAAGGCCCTGATTTATCGAATTTGCATTTTCAGCAGTTTCCATCTCAGTGAAATGAGGCCTCTGAATAAACGCACTGAATGGCAAAAGAAAAAAACACAAAATATAAAGGATTATATTCAGCCGTAGAGCAAGTTCCCGGTCTGTGCAGCCAGCAGTCTGTCTGTCGCAGACTCTGCAGCTGGCAGAGGCACGGAGCCCCTCGGTGGACGCTCAGCAGAGGTGCAGCAGACTCAAACATGCATTGAAATGGATGGAGAGAGAGGGGGGGGGGGGGGGGGGGTGACAATGAATTAAACAGTAGGCTAGGTCATTATATTTAACTATGAATTTATGTCTTACATTTCCAGAACATAGTGCATGGAGAGTTTTGTTCTACTTGCCTTCAGTAGGCTACGGTTAGTACTGGAACACTGAAAATGTTATTTAGAATTTTTGCTTTGGCAAAACTCGTTTCTATTTGATTCATGCCAATAAAGCTTATTTTGAATTGAACTTAAGAGTTCAGAAATAGTAGGCAGTGACTAGACCATACCACTAGGATGAGGATGAGGGCCCGGTTCCTGTCCCGGGGCGGTGCGAGGGGGTTAGAGGTGGAGGGACTGTTAAATCCCATTTCAGCTGTAGGCTGCATTACATGTCCTGTGTAGATGGTGGTATTCAGCCAGAAGCCGCAGGACGTCCTCTGTAGCCTACAGAGTTTAGGAAGCTAGAGGCCTGGTTAGGCCACTGAGGAGCACAGTGGCTCATCGCTTTTATTAAACCTCGGTAAACTCCAATGTAATTGAAAAGAAAAAATGCAAACCGTAAACAGACTAAACCTTTCATTTTGAATCGATAATAAATATTAAAGTCACACTGAATGACAAATGACTTTTTCACTTTTTAGCTCATTCTATATCATACCACCTATTTGACAATTTATGCCAAAAAAATAAAAATAAAAAGACAAAAAACCTATTTCTTGAGTATTTATATCAAAATCTAATTTTTACTTCCTTGAGAACAGGAAATCTTTAGTGGTGACCTCATCATGTACCAGGAGGCAACATAAAAATTCCAACCAATGAACAGTCCCACCCCTCTGCCCCTGAAATGAAACTGCCTTTCTCTCCCTAACTCCCTCTCGCTCCCATTGGTTTAAACTTTTGAATGATCCCTCCCTGCTTTATGTCCCGCCCCAACATCCTGTTTCAACAGGAAATACATCACATTAAGGAAGCAAGATGCTTTCAAAATGCAGTTTCATTGTGACTTTAAATTTAACAATAGCTAAGCAATGCGGTTGCTAAGCGACACATCAGTACCAGTATGAGTGGAGATGTGATGCAGTCACAGGTATTAGCAGGTATTTTCCAACAGCTTTGAACGTGACTCAGCCAATCAGAACTGAGGACTGGAACTACCAATTTCATAATGGCTTACAATGTGTAAATTGATTCTGATGATGTATATTACTTTAATAGGCTAAGTTTCATCACTTTTGCATAAATTGAATTTTTAAGCTTTCCTCTTTGATTGCAATGTGTAAATTGATTCTGATGATTCATGCTAATTTAAAGTCCCCATGAAATGAACTCACACTACTTTTACTTCCTGGAAAACAGAGTATCTTTAATGGTCACCGCATGCAACACCAGAAAGTGTAAATACAAATTCCAACCAATAAAATCAGTTTTTTTAACAATCCTGCCCCTCCCATCAAATAAAACTGCCTTTCTCTCCTTTTGACTGTTGAATGATCCCTTTCTGCAAATCAAGGAAGTAAAGATGCTGTTTCATGGGGTCTTTAACACATTTTTACGGGTTTCATCCCTTTATCGTAAAATGCACTTTTCAAGCTTTCGCAATCTGCTGGCATCAAAAAGCAAATGGTGATAGTCAACCCAGAAACATCTGGGCTTCTGTGGCCGACGTCTCCACCTGGTATAAATGACCACAACAGTGAAGAAACACGCAGCCACCTTCGTTCTTTCGTAGTTTTATTGCAACAGCAATGGTGCTTAAAATTGCACAGTTTGCCCATTTACAATGACATCAGATAAAAACGTGAGAAATATAAAAACATCAAAGCAATCCCTTTTGTCACAACAATGCTTACACCTGAGGATCAAATATGTCGGTTTCCATCTCTTGTCCACACCAGAAAAAAACAGACAAGATACTGTACGTTTCCACTTCATTTTCACTCAACTGCCTGGTATTGTAACACATCAGCAAAGATCAGAGAAGGACTAACTAGTTCTGCACAACAAGGACCAGCTAGCGACAGGAGGTTATAGGTTTTAAAGTCACTCTAGGTAGAAGCAAAAAAAATATAGATCAAGTTACCTGACTATAAAGCACTTACAGACAGTAGTAACACTTAACTGGATGTTCACTTCCATTTAACCGGCTAAACACTTTTAAATATACGATGTTTTCATTACTTGTCAAGACAAATGATAGTCAATACAAACAACTTGCGCGAGAAGATTTTAACTGCTGTCTCAACCAAAACCATTACACCATGACCACATTCAGGTTGTGATAAACTCTTCAATAATTTTCAGCTTTGTTACAGAATTTCAGTCCTTCATAGACTTGTATGTTGATTTTCTGTCAGTAGCCATTTCTTTAGTCTCTTAAAGATTATTGCACTAAAATTAACCACAATGTGCTGAAAGAGTAAATTAACACCAAACCCAAATCTGTGTGAAGTCTGACATCTAATGGTAAAAAGTATGATATTGAAGTTCCTTCTGCTATTGGCTGATCTTTGGTGCCTGGTGATGTCATCTTCTATAGACAGGTGGTGACATCACCTGGCACCAAAGATCAGCCAATAGCAGATGGCAATTTCAGCAGCATGCTTTTTTTCCATTAGATGTCAGGCTTAACACAGATTTGTGTTTGGTGTTTTAAAGCGAACATCACTACTGTTTCTGACATGTGCCAATTCAACACTGGCATAGGCTTCCTGTGTATCTGAAAATGCACCATAAACACACTAAAACGCCACAAAACCCACAACTATCAATGTAAATGCTTGATTCTGCAAATTTGGTATGACTGGGCAACTTTTTCCAAAAACCTTTATGCCATAATCCAGCATCTGAGTAAGAGCCTCTTCTTCCTTTTCCTGCTGGATTATGGCTCACATTTACAGTGATCAATTCAAAGCAGTGGATCAGATTATGTATTTTTCCTGTGTGCTTTGATTCAAACAGTACTTAACTTGGACAAATCAAGGAAGCTCATTAAAAGAAGGGAGTTAAATTCACTGTGATATATTATGACTTTAGATCGCCAAATGTAGCTCTCTGTCAGCAGGATATTTGATGAGGTTTCAAATTTCAAATGGTAATGCAAATTTGAATGACATATCTATGGACACACTCTGTTCATTAAATAATTATCTATGGGGCTTTTAAATGGCACATGAATGATCAAGACATGCAACAACAAAAAATAGAGACATCATGTTAAGTGTAAACTTTTTTAGATACCACAAAATCCTATGACAGTGACAAATCGGCACCAGTGGATAACAAAATAATTCAATGATAGAAAAAGATACCTACAATGGTCTGAGGTATTAACTACTATCAAGATAAGAATGTCACTGGACCCAGAATGATGGTACTGTTGAATAAGAGATCCATTCACTGAACGGCATTTAAGACTTCACAAAATGGCCATTGACATTTTACTATTCAAGTAATGCTGACACTTAAAAGTAAAGAAGTCATGAAAGACACTTCAGAGTCTCTTGAGCTTCATCTATGTTTGCAGGAGCATTTCTACAGCAGCACATGGCAGTGACTACTTACTTTTTCAAACACATGTACTGCTTTCCTTGAACCATTCATGTCCCTAACAATCAATTAAATTAAATAATTTTCTGTTAAAGTCAGACTGGAATGAGATTTGACAACTATTATTATTGTTCAGAATACTGACATGTGTTACCAACATGCATTTGATCATTTTTACAAATATTTATAGGAAAGCATTTTTGCCTAATTTATGCATTTCCTACTCAAGAGGCATTTTAATAGGGAAAGGACACATCTGACATGAATATTCATATAGGGAAATCATTACAGCGATTTGAGTGGCTTTGCACCTTCATGGTGAACAGCTGATTTGCTGAATTCAAACTATGCTGCCTTGTGTTACACAATAAATAGATGGATAAACTTTCCACAGCTGCACTACCATACAATGATTTTCCAGTTTTAGAATAGCAGTATCTCATACACCGAGTATGAAACTTTGAATTTTGTCTGCCTTTAGAATAATAATTTGATTCCCTACTTTTGTTTCAGTCGAACTTTAAGGTTATCATGTTTATTTTGAATAAATTAAATATGGCTGCTTTATACCGTTCTTCACTGCTTCCCCTCAGCTTAGGAAGAGAAGAACAACACATAAAAGAACCATCTGACTGGAAGATGCTGCTGTCCGGTGAAAGGTTCAAGGAGAGTTAACAGTGATGAACAGGTTGCTTTTTCTGTTTTTCTGTGAGGAGACACTTGAAGGGTTTCATTCTAAAGCACTATCCAATTTTGGGGAAAAAACACAACAAGCTGACTTTCATTGCTCAATATTTCAAAATACAATTGGATACACCATCCAAAGTTACCATTCTGCAGGCATTAGCGAATAACTTTTCCAAAACTATTCCACGGTGAGTTTTACTTTTATAAAAGACGATCATTGTGTCAAAACAAATCTCACTTTTTTTTCACATGTGGATCTCTCATTTTGGAAAGAAACTCTTCACTTTTGTAAATCTGACTTTTGGAACTACGACATGGTCACAGTGAACACCAATATAAATCACAATTCTATTCATAGAAAAACATAACGTCCATCTCTACTAATTTGTACCACAAAAGTAGTGTATGCCACCGATTCACATTTGGAACGAGGCTGAGAATGTGCATCTCAAAGCACTAAAACCGCACCAGACATAGATGAGTGCACAGAAAAAGCTACCACGTACGCCACAGGTGTTATATAAACACACACACACACACACACACACATTCACACACACACACATTTGGTGCAGGTACATTCACAGTGCAGAGCGTGTGTTTTGTATGTGTGACTCTATGCTTGCCTGAGGGGCAAGTGTGTTTGGTCCCAGGAGCAAATGACCGGTCTGTTTTGTTACGTTACAGTATTGTAGTCACTCAAATCTAACATCATAACACCACACTGAACATTCACTGTTGTTCTTTGCCATTTACATGCTATTATGCCGCAGCACTCAGCTGAAAGATATGACTGAACGGTCTATAATGTTATTGCCAATAAATTGGTGTCTACTGTAGATTGGCAGGTTGGTATGAAACTACATACAAGGCAGAAAGGCACTGTAGCTGCTTTGCCGACAGGAGAGAGCAGTACCAGGAGAGAGCAGCGAGACCAGAAACAAACCATTTTCAAAACTCAGGAGCTAAAACATTAAAAGAAAAAAATCTACCCTCTGATTCTCTTACATCGTTATATATTAATTTGTGATTTTCAGTGCATTCCAGGAGTTGTTTTGTGATGAAGTGTTGTAATTTACTTTTTTGGTGTGCCCACTTTCCCTCAACCTGCCTCTTCTACTTCTTCTTCTTCTACTTTCAACATCCCACAGAGAAGAGTTTTCTTCTGTGTTTTCTGTATATGTGTAGGTGGAGAGAGCAACAGCAAAATACATTTTTACACTCAAGAAACAGTGAGTGGAGAGAGAAAAATGCTGTGGTGTACCGTGCCCAAAAAAGCTGTCAAAGAGGACGTTGTATTTTTACACACTGCCAGCAACACATCTGCAAAGCTGCAGCTGTGGTTGAATTGCATTCTGGTCTATTGAGGCTACTGTGGGTGGAGAAATTGGTCTCTCTCCTCTTCTATGATGGATTTCTCCCTGTATGATTGTTGAACGTCTCTTGGTGCAAAATGGCAGCTCTAGAAAGACGCCCTCGCTCTTTGAATCTGAGGGACTGACACCAAAACCTGACGTTTACCATTAATATTTTAGATCGCTGAAACATTTTCTTCTGTCAAGCTCCACTGTAGCTGCACTGGAAGTATCTCAACGTGATTTCACGTCATCTACGTTTGGCCAGTTATCCACGGGAATAAGAAAAATACACCACTAAACAATAGAAATGAACCCAGAAATGCAAGAAACATCACCAATAGTTGTTTTTTTTTAGCAGTGTCAGTGTTTTAAGTTGGATTTTTCCCTTTAAGACTTAGTTAATTATATTAATTCATGAAACTGGTTACGCATTAATCCTGCTTTGTAAAGCAGGTGAGGAGAGTTAAGTGTTGTAGCTGCACACTCATGTACACACACACACAGTTAACTGGTTTAGTCTAAATATCATTGGCAACAAACTCGTCAAAAACATTTGCTTGTGTTAGACTGAAGAGAAACCATGGCATGAAAAAGCTAGGCCTAAATGCCATCACAACACACCCCAACACACACACACACACACACATAAAACAGTCTTAACAGCAACAATGTGTATGATGCTTCAAAGTAATTTGTGGCAGTAGATTTTCCCATCTGGTTCCTTACATTTAAAATCCTCATGCTTTTCACAATTTCAAGATATCCCACACTCTCCCTTGTTACACCTTGCAGTAAGTTGTTCTTAAAAGGCTAAATCTGGAACCAAGTCCTGGTGTTATAATATGGTAACAAAAGACATTTGAGTGTCACAAGATTTTTTAACTTTAGGTCTTTTTATACTACAACTATGTGTGGTTGACACTAGTTTGCAACAGTGACAAACAGACCACTATATTTCTTTTGAGATGAGTTGTGTGATAAAAAGCATTTAAAAAAAAAATAAAAAAAAAATTAAGACAAAAGGTGGAGCCGTTTCTTGGTCACAAACATCTTTACACCTGTTACAGTTACTGACCGTTCCATAATAAACCAGTAGCCTGGCCTAGTGACACTGCGGTTTAAGAGTAGAAATATAAGATAAAATATAAAACAGTGCTGTTAATAACAGCAATATGACAGTGTTGTACGCACATGTAAGAAGGAGGGCTATGCAAATACGATTCATTCCAATTACGTTTTGGGGTTTTCATTTTTTTTTCATTACTAAATACTGTGCTGCTTCTCCTCTTGCCACATTTGATCAAAGTAGGTACATGTACAAGAGAGTTTACAGCCTAAACAACTAGCTCTGTTAGTAGTTTAAGTGCATGACTGTGTGTCCATGACATAAAAACTCATCAATGAATATTTATGATTGTTCCCCATCCCTAGATGCATATTTATCTATTTAGCATATTTATCTCACTATCATCTCATTACCTTAGGTGTAATCACATTTGGACTTGTGCATTACTGCCAATTTGGGACCTAAAGATAAACAGGAGCAGGCTTGTGACAGAAAGGTTACAGGTTTGAACCCCGGATTGGCTATAGGACGATTTGGGTGCATAAAGATGAATGAGTAACACTCTCCTTTTACTCAACAACTTCCACTGAGGTGCCTTTGAGCAAGGCACTTAACTCTAAACTGATGATGTGGAGGCTTCTGTGGTCAAGGGATGTGGTTGTACTGGGCGGCTCCCAGGTGTGAATGTGTTTAATTTTACACATGAGGCAGAAAGAAGCTGAAACAGCATGCATGCTGGGAAAACCTTCTCTGGATAGATGAAGGCTAAGAAAAACATCATCATCATCTTAGGTATAATCACATTTGGAGCCTAAACCAAGGTAATACAAACCATTCAGGAAGCAGATTTTCTTCTTGAAATAGTTTTGGGCATGAAAGCCTTACCCTATTGAACCCATTAAGAAATAACTAAGACATGCTGGAATACAAAGGGCACTGACCAAACCCTTGGTCCCAGCATCAGTGCATTACTGCCAACGAGTGATGGGAATGACTGTTGAGATGCACTGCAAGAACAGTCAATCCACCTAGACATTTTGTAGAATATCAAGTGACTCCATGTTGACTCACATGACGATATCTATGGTGGCATGGGCCTGTGTCAGAAGAACTAACCAGGCTCATTCCCCCTATATTGCCGATAAAACAATTATACTCAAAGTTAGATCATCGTGGTCATGATTAAATAAACATGAGGCAGGAAAAGCCACAAAACAAAAGCAAAAGAAAAATCACATTTTAAGTAACAGTAACACCCTGTTGAAAACCTCTAGTATCGGTAGCTTCACTGGTTGCGGAGTACTCGCTCCTTGAAGGCAGAGCTATAGATATACAGAGTAAGGCAAACTTGGTTTCAGGTTAATCAAATGGAGCCATATTCGCACCAAATGTTCCAAGGCCATTGCACCCTCTCATCTTAAATTGTAGTGTAATTGCCATGGAGCTTTTAGTGCTAACATTGAGCGGGCAGTTCCCCAAACTATGTATGTCTATGGCTCTGCTCCACGGCAGCTGGATATGTCCCTCCTGGGGTGAATGCGGCTCCCGAAGCGGAACCGGTCTCATCCAGCTCCAGTGAGTCAGGCTGCCACCTAGAGAAGTTTTTTGTGTTAGAGTTGGGGACTGAAACCAGCCAGATACCGTCAGAGCAGACAAGAAAAAGCCAGAGGGACCAGTGCTGCCGTCAGGAAGTAGGTGACTCTGTAGAGGTGGAGGGGGGAGAAGGTCACCATGGCGATGGTCAGGGGCAAAGGGAGGCGGGAGGTCAGAGGCAGGAGTTTACTGGAACAGACAGAAACAAAAAGTGGATTAAAAGCAGAATGCATCTCAACTGACAAGTGAAGTCAGTGAGTGGTTAATAAAGGTATTACAGAATATGTGTGTTGTGTGACTGTGTGCTCCTACCTGTTGCTGAGTTTCAGAGTGTTGCAGTTAATAAGCAGCAGGTACACAACAAGTAGAGGCACAGTGTGTGGCCAGCAAGGGTCAGGATCCAACTGGGTGGAATACCTGCAGAGGATCACAACTTAGGTTAAACACATGTACACACACACAGACCCAAACACACACACCCTTCTGCCCTTCATTCTTACTTACATATGTGTAAATGATTTACTCGTTTTATCTGCACTATTGTTTCATGTATACTGTGTGTATGTATTGTCTATGTTCACTGAGTATCTTGGATGGAGACAAGCTTGTGTTTTTCACTGCATGTTTTAATACATGACTGTGAAGTAAACATGTATGTAATAATAATAGTGCTAATAATAATATGGTACTTTATTGATCCCTTGGAAACACTTCTTTTTGCTTGCCCCACTCCACAGGGGGGTCAGAGGTCAGGGTCAGCTACAGACCAGCACCTCTGGAGCTGGTAGGGATTCAGGGGATTCATTTACATTTACAAAGTGGTTTGAGGAGTTGTTAAAGCAGTTGCTTGAATAAAAAGTGGCAATTCTAATCTATAGAAATACAGTAAACACTTGGCAGGAGACTTGCAGCACGTTTGACCCAATTAATATGTATTTTGAGGAGTGGCGATGATAGGGTGCAAAAATGGAGTAGATTATTGAAATGGCTCAATCTGATCAATTTATTAAACCAAAAATGCCTCAATTTCACCTGTAATTGCGGATGGTATTCAATGCCCACAGGAGGCCAAGAGGTCTTAACTTCTCACATCACTGCTTGATGAAACTGACGGAAACCTCAGACCAAGAGGAGTCCTACCCTGTCATACCCAAATTGACATCTGTCAACATTTCATCTCCTGGCCTCTGGCTCGTTCCAGCGTACGGCGGCAGCTACAGCAGGGAATCACAGTCTGCTCTCTCACCTGTCTGCTGCTTTGAGAGCAATGCTGCAGCGTGTGGGACTATGGCTGCACCTCAGGCGGTCTAACTGGAAAATTGCAACTGACTTGATTCTTGAACTGACTTGAAAATCAGTTGCTAAACTGGAGATAAATGTGCCCATTGACTTTTTGTGCATGGTGGACACACACACACACACTCTCCCTCACACACGCACACGCACGTTTAATACCTCAGGTTGCGGATCCAGTGGATGAGTGAGGGTGCGCTGAGCATGATGGGTAGCGTGAAGAGTGCGGACAGGCAGAGGTGGAGCTGCAGGTCATCCTTCACCTCCTGCAGGACACACTCCGACAGCAGGGGGGCGCCGTTACATTCTTTAGGCTTGCTGAGGCCCTCGGCATCGACTGTGCCGTTCTCAGTCTCTTTGTGCTTCTGCGGCGCCTGGAAGGGTTGTGGGGGAGTTGAATATTTCCAAGACTAATTCTCAAAAGATCAAACTGTAATATTCTGTTAGATGCTGAACCCTGAATCTACATTCACACCACTAGCAACCACGATGCTGTCCTACTGTCTGATAGCCGGTTTGAGCTTGCCGATTGCTAGTTGTAATGCCCATGATTTCACAACAATGGGTGGGACAAACAACAACGCTAATACATGATTGGCTGCTGATGAGCCTTGTTGCCCAAAGTTCAGCCGCGGACGTTTCCATGCACCAACGAGGAGACGATGTAACTGTGGTCAACGTTGACTGTCGTTTTTCTGGGTCTAGAAAATGAATGCACCCTCAGACGGTACTTTATCAAGTTGCTTGCAGTGTGATCGCAGTGATACAGTCCAATGTGAACATCTTACCAGATTCAGCATGTGGCTCAAAGACCTTTCTGTCATCTGTAGCCTCAGCACCTGGGCATGCAACGTCAAACAAAAACAGGCAAGGGTATTGTTAGAAACTGGCTGCTTGTAATTTTGTGATGGAGGAATTAAACTTATTCTACTGGTGTGCTTATTCTAAGTTGCTCTGAATAAGCACGTCAACTAAATGCCTAAAATGTAAAAGCAATGTAAAATTTAGAATTATATACCCATAAGCCATTTAGTGGACACTTCTATCCAAAGCACCTTATAAGTACTGTGAGTCCATACGTTTTTAGTTTGCGTATTCCTATTGCAAATCAAACCCTGACAGTGTTAGTCCCTGCTCTACCCACTGATCTGCTTGAGACAATAGAGAAGAAATATACAGGCAATCGATTATTTACACTGATTGCAGTTTAGCTGTAACTGTATGACATGATTGGGAAAGATCTCACTGGATTTCAACAGCATCCTCAGACTCACCCTGTAAAGGTGGAGCAGAAAGGCGGTAAAGAGTGACAAGGCCCCACAGGAAGTCCCGCCCATAATGGTCAGAGACAGAATGATGAGGAGCTGGGTCCATGGACGCAGGGTGCCACAGTCTCTAGAGACAGACGGCCTGGATGGAAAAACAAAATCACCAGTCAACAAATATAGTGTATGTGGAGAGGAAGTTTACAGTTAGCCTACGCTTCCCAGGAAAGGCGTTTTGATGAAGTGTATTATAACAGATGGGGGCTATATCAACGTAGAGAAAATGATCTTTTATGCCACCACAGGAAAATCAAGTCATTTTGCTCTTGAATCTCGACCAGCTGGGAAAATGCGGTCGAGGAAAGTGAACGATTATCGTTCTCCCCTCCATCAACAGCTGCTGTCGAGGCAGGCACTTAACACATCGTTGCTCCAAGGGAGCAACTCAGTGGCTCACAGCAGAAGACTGTGGTTGTACTGGGCGGGTCTCAGGGGTGAATATGTGTAACTGTGTGAATGTGAAGCAGGTCGATGCTGAAAAATGTGTACCGCTCCCTGGATAAATAAAGGTGAAAAAAAATGGAGGAAAATAACATTGTGAGAGACATTTAAGTATGGATATACTGATTCAGAGCACTAAAAGATAGGTATTTGATTCATTGCCTATATATTGCTTTTACTGAGCAACAGACACTTAAATCTTTAGTTTGGAGTCACCGGACAAAAATGATTAAATTAATTAAATTATTATAATCCATTTTCTCCATTACAGATGTGATATCCTATGTGCAAAAACAGAATTAAATTAAGTCATTTTTTTGTTTTTGTACTGGATAAATTCTCTGATCTCAATCACCTTTTCCCTTTGCTCAGCATGACATCCAATACTAATATGAAATTGGTGTAACCCTACATGTAACTGTCCAGTCTAACCTGTGTAGTGGAGCCAGTATTAGTGAGATCAGGCGCAGAACGAGCCGGAGCAGTGTGCTGCCCCAAAACGCCACAGCTGCCCCTAAGACATACAAGAATGGGGACAGGAGGCGGGGCCATTCCTCAACTGGTGCCCCGCCCTCAGGAAGCGTCCCATCAGGGAACGTGGAGGGCAGAGCATCCATAGAGGGGAGACGCAGAACCGACCAGGCCTCCTGAAACCAGCTGCACCTGAGGAGGGAAGGGGAGGAGGATCAGGAAGCAAAACCATGTGGGTTTTTTTTGAGTAATCAGGTGTCGTCAAGCTGCGTCTATCACACTGCTGTACAAACTAGCCAATACCTGACATTTCAGCAGCTATGCAGTATCTTGATATGTTTCAGCCATGTAGGCACTAATTCAGAGTAGTTTTGTTAAGCAGCATTTCAGCATTAGAAGTGCAGTGTCTACCCAAGCAACAGGTGCAGGATGTAAACGGGTAGGTCGACTTTGTGAGGCTGCAGGCCTCTGCCCACCACCTGGCTCATGTGTGCGGCTCGGCCGGTCCTCAGGATGGCGGACAGCTGCCCCCCGCAGGCCAGGAGGAGAGTTACAGCTGTGTACACCGGCACCATGGGGCCGCAGAACCTCAGGATCTGGTAGGTGGGAGTAAGAAGAGGTTAGCACCACTAATCAGAATCACTTCATTCATCAGAAACACTTTATTCACCAAGTACAATAAATGTCCAGGAATTTTTCTAGTTGGTGTTTGTGCCAAGATACACAGATAACTTGCATAGTAATACACTACATAATGACATATTTTGAAAGGACAGCAATCTCATATACAGCGAAAAGGGGTGTTTTAGGGGGGGAGTTTTTCCTTGTCTTCACTGAGGTTGGTGGTGCCAGTTTTATTTTGTTGCATACTGTACTGCATCATTTTGTTTTGTGATTGATTGTTGATTAGATCTAGGTAGGGTCGTTCTCTGTAAAGTCCTTTTAGACATGCAGATGTATGGGGTGAGTGTCTCAAACTCAAACTCTGGCACTTCTGCATAACAGTCCTTGAGCTGATCAGCAGACACAGATATTCTTTACTACTGGTTTTCATCTAAACAGGGTAATAAGTTTACTAAAAGCTAAACGAAGTTTCACAAAAGTGGTTTCCAAAGGTTGTTGTTCCCTGAGACCAAAAAGACAGAGATACTCTGTATAATACTCCTAGTGCTCTTTTCTGATACCAGTAACAGACATGTGACATGGCTAGTTACTCCAAGGAAACTGTTAAAAATAGAATAGAGAAAAGAAAAAACAAAAGAACATGATACAGAGTTGTGTCTTACCTGTCCCAGCACCCTGGGGAATGAAGTCCTCACTGACACCTGTAGTTGAGATCAAGGGGGAAATACATCATTAATTTGACAAATTATATGATATTTCTATCTCCTAATTGTCATGATAAATTGTAATCAAGATGTGTAAGAAGAGAGAGACTGCAATTCATTTTGGCCAGTGAGGAGGAGCAGTACCTTATACTGGCAGTTGGGGGCAGTGTGGAGCTGGAGGAGGACAGCTGATGTGTTGTCTGGATGACTAGTGTGCAGCATCCCTGAGATCTCAGTCACTGATGGAGTGCTGGTAGGAAAAGAGAGGACAGATCGCATCAGTTTCACGCTCAACTTGAAAACATCTAGATCAAAAACCAGGGTGCAGACTAGAGAGAAAGATATTGACAAAAAAATCTAATTGCGATTATTTGACAGAATATTGCAATTGCGATTTAAACAGCTTTTCTTGTCATAAATGTTTTAGAACCTTTTTTGTTGTTTAAAGAAAAGCGATTTTTTTTTTTTAAATAGATGTCAGTGTGCAGGATTTACTGAGTTTGAGTATGATAAAGGTTTTCACCAAAATTGTACTTGATATATGGACCAAAGATTACCTGAAGCCCTATAATACCTTGTTTAGAAATCCATTTTAAATCCATCTGAAGCAATTAATTGCAGCCTCTGTGATTTGGAAATTGCAGAAGTATAGCGATTTTTTTTTCCAATTAATTGTTCACCTCTAGTGCAGACTCTTGGACATACAGATTCAGATTCAGAGAAAGCTTAATGGGTATGAATCAAACAGTATTGAGTGTTGCAAAAGCATATTACAATAGTACAGGATAAAATAAGGTACAACACAGATGAATATGGAACAATAAAGAATAGCCAAACTTGGTAATTATACTTTTTTTTCCCCAAATAGCGTTGCAGAAGACAAAATATGATTAAATGGGTCTTAATGGACAGCAGCAGTCAAAAAAACAAACAGAACAACATGCAGGCAGACACAGATACCAACTAACCTGACTGTGGTTAAGGAGTCCTCTCTAAACCATGGCACCTTCATTCTGTATACATTGGGCAGTCTATCTGCAGACAGAAATACACTAATCAGTATTTCATTTCAACCTGTGCACATAAGCCTATGTATCAAAAGGCAAAATCAGCTTACCTTTTTGTACTTTGCAGTGGCTCGCAACATTAACTCTGAAAGCCTGATAGACCTAAGGATGTAGAGGTTCTCAAAATTTAGTAACATGGTAGGAATGGAGAGATGCTGAAAGACTAGATGGAACACAATGCGACAATAAAAAGATACCTGGTGAAAGTGTTGCAGCACGACGGTGTGAAGAAGTCCAGAGGAGTTGACTGTAACATCGCTGACGGTCAAACCTGGAAAACTAACAGTTACTGAGAAGGAAAATCTCTGTTTTCACCTGTAGGTTTGAGAGTCAGAGACTAAGAGAACTCACCGAAGGACAAGACATGGGGCACTGGGACAGAAACAGTCTGAGATTCTTGTCTCTGCCACTCGCACTCCACTGTGAACTATGGAACAAACAGAAGAAAACAAGTTTTTCATGTCATTTACATGTGCACGGTTTAAAATTAACACTAATGATCATCCAAATGAAGGTTAATTTTGTCTTTGGCTGCTCAGTCTCAATTTTAACTTTTCTATTAAAAGAATGACTCTGGCTGGTAAAAAAAGTGGTTGTGGTTGATTGATTGAAAAAGCATTTTATGTGGCGCATAAAAGTAAGACTTATTTAAAATGGTGTTCTGCACAATCTGTATTTTTTTGTTTTTGGTGCTAAGCTCTCGTTGCTTTTTGCACTGCAATTCCCCGAGGTCACTTGTCAATCAAACAGTCAGCCATGGTGACTATCGCTGCTCATGCCAACTACCCAGTTCTTCTTCTATTTATTCCAAACAAACTGCTGTTGCTTTTGTCTGAAACATAAAACGCTCTCATCACTTCCTGTGTGCCAGTGGATTTTCCCAGGAAAAAGACACCATGTGTTTACAACAGCAAACCCTCTTGAACTGGCTATAGGCTGAATCACTATTGTGTTTCATCAATTGGCGATAGATACTATCAAAAATGACATTTACTTATATGAAAATGTCACAGATTACTTTAAACTGGTTTCAGCACTACATGCAATCAAAGATGTGGCTTCCAGTCCAATAATAAGTACTCATTTCCTTAAAAAAGTACCTGTTTGCCATTGAAGTTGGAGGCCCCGACAACCAGATGAGAAACTGAGGACAAGTCACTGAGTCTCAGAATCAGGACCTGAGGAGATGGACAGTTATGAGCGACCAAATAGCAGCTCAGGCAAATAGGATAAAGGGACCGGATTGGATGGTGTCTCTTTAGAAGATAATTACCTTGTAGGGTGGCAGAAGCTCAGTTGCCATGGACAGATCCACTGCATGCACACTGGGAAAAAGTAAAGAGACAAAGAAAAAAAGAACAGTAACACAGAATAAAATACACATCATCTAATGCCACCACAAAATAAATTATGTTTTTTCTGTAATAACGAAATGTAGAAAATGAGAATCTAATGATTTGATTTTAGGATAATAGCAGTACGCATCCAGTGATAACAAGGTGTCCCCAAAATGTTTTTAGAAATAAAAGATAAAGCTGTTAATGGAGGTAAAGGAAAAGTAGGGTGAGAGATATACGAGAATAATCTCCTTACCACAAAGACCCATTCCTCTGTGTGCAGCCATACACCCAGCTACTCATCTCCTGTTGGACAACAACACAAAATCAGAATGACATACTTGTGACACATGACTTCATAAATCACTGTACATACATCAACATTACCAATCTGTTTCTGTCAAGTCAACAATATAAGAGCAAGTGATGGGTCCATGCCTATGCTTAAAAAAAACATAAAGTACGTAATATAAAGTTGTAAATAGTTCCCGCACACAGCATTAAAATGGACTATGTCAAAACTTCTGCCTATAATTTCTTTTTGGAGTACTCTTTTGAGCACAGACAACTTTTTTATATTTCTCAGTTCAGCTTGGAATAAAATCTCCATCATTTAAAAAGCTACAATCCTCGATTTAAGCTCAAGTGCATGACTCTTATGGCTGTGCAGGGAATTACAGCATGGAATTTAACCCAGAATGTAAATGTTTTTTTGTTTTGTTTTTGTACTTTTCTTGGGTGCAGGCACTGGCAGCTTATTTCAAGCACTTGATTAATTTAATTTAATTTATTTAATTTCATTGAGGATTGGTAAAAAAATGTTTCCTGAACAGGTATATTATTTTCTTTGGCTTCTTCTACATTGGAGGAGTGGCTGTTGCACTTCGCCCCACCACCCTCTCCAACACATTTTCAAAACAAGCACAGAAGTGGGGAAATGCAAAGTCGACAAGGGCGCAATTTCAACAATCGCGGATCGTAACTTTAAATCTCAGCTCCCTTTTTGAAAACATTAGTACAGCAGTGCTGCGATCTCACCAGGTTGTTGCTCCGGCAGTAGAAGTGGCTGTAGGCTTTCCTGCGACTGGACAGGGCGAACAGGAAGTATTTGGCCTGACCCTCCTATAGGCAGAGAGCAACACTGAGCAACTCTAGTCTACTGAATACATGTCTATATATATGTAATATATGCCTCTACTAGGGCTTTGCTTTCTTAGTTGATTAGTCGAATAACTGGACTAAATGTCAATTACTTGTATGAGAGAGAATGAGGTAGGAAAGGTAATTTTACAGATTTTTCCATTTAAAAAGGAATATTTGATTAGAAAATCAAATTATGACTACGACTATTAGTGGACTCAAAAATCAAGCGTAGCTCTAACTATTCACCATCACCATCCTTATCCAACTGTACGGAAGGATATAATGTATTATTATTAGTATGGAGTACAGTACCTTTGGGGTGCTGTAAGCCAGGCGCAGTGTGTTAACTTCACTCCACGCTTCAGGAGAATCTGGAAAATTTCAAAGGGGTCGGGTTGGAAATACAGGACAAATATATGACTGAACAAGGATCACCCCATCGGCACAACTTTGCATTCAGTGCCTCCTCTTTTCTACATGCCTGATATAGATACATACAGGCCATTTGGGTACATCTACAGCTAGCTCACAATGCTGGTGATGTTTGTTTTTATACTTTAGTTATGTTCAAGTTCAAATTATGAATTCTAAACATTTTACAGTCCGTTGACAGTTGAGAGAACCAAATATGTACAAGCAGACATGGCTAATAGATAGATAGGTTGGCAAAAATACACAATAGATGTTAGCTTTATGTTCACTGACCATCTACAGATAGATGGATGGGATGGTAATCTGTGAGCAGGAGACAGATGTGAACTCTGCGTGCATGTTTTTCCTGTTTAGCCCATCATCTCTGTGACATGATCAGGTGTTATCCACTAACCTAAGAGGGAGATGGAGGTCTCTTGAGTTTCATCCAACATCCTGACTGGGTGTCTGATGAAGTGATGGTTCAGAACGGTCATTCTCCTCTCTGGGTCCTCTGAGAACTAATAAAGACACACTTATTAGCTTGGAAATGGATGGGATGTGCTCACAGTTCATGCTTATCAGAGATGTGACTTTTCAGGCTTTTTCTGGAGGGCACACAACTCCCATTTGCTTCTACTTCGGAAATTACTCTCCTGATTTTTCCCTGCAGTTTTAGCAAAGGGAGAAGTAATGTTAAAAAACCTCATTCTGACCTGTCTGGTTTCAGGGTCGATGAGGTCAAAGAAAGCCCTGACAGTAGCGAGAACAAGCTCTTTGCACCTGCAACACAAAGACATACTGTACATACTGCATACTGATGATCTCAGCAATATTTCAAAATGGTTGTAGATAAACGAGTCAGTGTTTTTACCAAACTATGGATAGATGGTCGGTGGACACCCATGTCCTGGGAACTGCAGTTGCCTTGGCAAAACACAAGAAAACATAAAACATGATGTGAAGACCACAGTTGGAACAAATGCAAACTGCTGTCAACACACTGCGACTTGATTTTTTTTTTTGTATGCAGCCTATGGATTTGAATGAATGTGATCAGCTCAAGCGCCACACAACCGATTTACAAGCGTTCATTGCCGAACTGCGACTCCCATAATGCAGCGGGTGAGTCTTACCACTAGTGACAACTTGCTGGGGTCTCCTGGGGGACAAGGCAGGGACGTCAGGCCGGAGCGGACCTGGTAGTCGCGGTAACCGCCTCCGACAGAGAGCACTGTGACGTTCCTGAGGTCGTCCGCCTGGTTCACCCACCTCTGTCTCACTGCAGAGTAGAAATCTACACAGAGTGGTGAGAGAGAGAAAAAAAACAGTTCATGTTTATTATACCTTTCAGTATGAACAAGTGTTAACACCAAAATCTGGTCGTAGGAAGCTTATGCCGATGGAACAAAGAAATTAGTATATTTATCAATAATTATAAATAGGCAAAAAAAGGTGTGAGACAGGACTTGGACAATGCAGATTCTGCCAATATACAAAAAAAACGAGTCTCACTTTTTTCCACCTATTTACAATTATTGGTAAACGTATAATTTTCATCGGCATAAGTTTTCCCCAACCAGATTTCGGTGTTACACTTATTCAAACAGAAAGGTTTAATAAACATAAAGAAAGCAATTCACTTAAAAACAATTCAGCAGCAACACTAGTGTTTTTTTTATATATATAATCAGAATCTGCTTTGTTCGCATTCCATTATGTGCTACAAGTGTGAATTTCAGACCTGTTTCTCCATACAATGGCAGTGAATGGAGAGAGAAAAAACCCCCCACACAATCCCCAATCCCCTCTACTGGAGCAACAGATAACAGAGAATCGACATCACATTCAACATCACTTTAACGTGTGTGTTCTCCTTACCCAGCAGGTACGTGTCGAGGGCCAGCACGGGGGCCAGGTGGGGCGAGGCCTGGGTGATGATGAGGCTGACCAGATGGGGGCTGAAGCGGGGCAAGGTGAACAAAGCCCGGGCCACCACTCCTCCCATGGAGTGTCCCACCAGCACCACACTGCGAGGCGGGTCTTCAAGGTCCTGTTGAGAGGAGGAAAGGGGAGCGGAGGGGAGATAAGCTGATTGGTGGAATCATTTATTGGGTTTAGATAGGGCTGGGCGATATGGTTGAAATCAATATCATAATAATCGTAAGGAATTTTTTTAGATTATCAAGACATATCATGTTATGGCTTACGTATACAAAATTACATGTTAAATAATACAATTGATGTTTGTCGCATTGAACTGCATAGTAATGTTAAGTGTGATGCCAAACAAAAGGCAAAAAAATTCTTTTGATATTCCTAATGTTTCACACCTCATTTTATATACTGTACATTTTTAAAATAATTTGCATGTTATCATCAGTTTAGACAACAGAATTGTGTATCACAATATCATCATATAATCATGATATGATTTCAATGAAAGACTATAAATGTAATATATTATAATATTGAATTATTGCCCAGCCCGTAGGCTTAGGTTTATTTTTCAAATATTTGAAAAAGTGTAGTGTTAGAGAAATGAAAGGTTTAATAATAACATGCAACATTTTCATGTACTTTGAAAGCAAATTACACACTATATGAATATTTTATGGACAGTTGAATATTTGTTAGGTCTAATATTTGGGTGATATGGTTTTGACCCTTGCACTCCTTACTATTGGCTGCTTGTAATGTTGGCAATTTAGGAATTTAAGCTTATTCTACTTTGGCACTGTTCTACTATATTACTGCGAGTTGTACTGGAGAAGTCGAGCATCCACTAACTGGCTAAACTGTAAATGTAGAAGGGAAAGGAATGTGATATGTGGCAGAAGATAGAAAAATTAACCCCACTTCAGTGAAACATCACTCCACCAGCAAGATCCTTCATATCGAGTAATCCCGTGTCACCACTAGATGATATTTGAGACCTGACCTTGTAGAGCCGCAGGATGGCCTTTATGCTCTCGTGGAGGAACTGTGTCTGCCTGCGCAGGCTGCCGCCGTATAAGGCCACCAGCTCCTCATTGAAGTCCACGGTGAAGACATTGAGGTGGAACCCTGCCTCCATGTTTTCAGCCTTCCTCAAGGCCACCGAGCCCAGGGAGCGAGCTGCAGGGGAGAGAGAGGACGTCCGGTTACGTCATGTGTAGGGATGGGATGACATGCTTATCTCATGATACGATTTGATACATGATATGCGGGTTCAAGCTTTGATACAACCACAATATGATGTAATAAAAAAAGTCAACAAAGTATGACTGTGCAAAATTATGTTCATTTCAGAGCCACAAATCTTTCTACCAATGGCATTGGCTTTACAAGACGCAAATAATACAATTTGGATGGAGAGCTTGTAAAACTGTGATGATCAAGCCGTCTCATTTGTGATTACTACAGCAGAATAAAATGGAGCTAATATTGCAATTCATTTTTCAATTCATTTTACTCTTTAATTAGCAAGCATACTAGAATGAACTGTCAACCACCAATATCAAGGCGTTCATTTTGAAACCTAGTCCAAGTTACACCTCTAACATGGTCCACATCATATACACGCTAATTCCTATTATAATTATTTATGTGCTGTTCTTATGTGCAAAGTGTTTTTTTCTGGTTTGGATTATTGATAGTCGCTGCCTCCTGTGTCTTCAGATCCTCAGGACAGCTATTCATAACCTAAAAACGGAAAGTATCACTTTACCACTAAAAAGGCTCATTAAATTTACATAAACACTTCCATTTTCTGGTATTGATGACTCTAAAAGATTCGAGCAACACCTGACCTTAGGATACTTTTCCTTAGTGGCAGTGGCACCATATCAAGTTGTTATAATTTGTGAAGTTGAGTAGCTTATTAAACAGCAGTGCAGTTAGCTGTTGCTGAAAATATCTTGAGGCCTTAAGAGTTTAAGTGCAGGACAAGACGTGTAAGGAAGAGAGAGCATGAATTTATCATGAAACACATCGGATACAGCAAACTGCAAAATGTGTTTGGCTTCACAAGAATAAAACAGTGGGCGTTCTCCTCCTACACACAAACCATAGCAAGAACAACCAGGCCTTCACCAGTTGAGGATTTATCTGCATCACAGTGAGGATAATACAGTCCACACTAAATACAGTTATTAGTTAGAGAAAGCATCCTGCAACCAGAACGTCCCAGGTTCGATTCCCCAAGAATGAACAATATTAAATCACTACCATTTTAAATAATAATAATCATATTAATTAGTTGTCAGTATGGAACCTGCAACTACATAGTAGGTATAAAATTATAGACATATTTTATCTACAAGTACAGTTTAACAAACATAAAGCTCACTAAATTGGGGAAAGAGCAGTGTTTATTAAACAAGACTGATGGGCATGAAAGGAATTATTTATTTTCCTCATTGATTTCCTCGTAGATTTTTCAATCAATCAATTAGGTCGTCCTCGGACGAGCCCTCCAGCGGCGTTTCCAGTCATCTCGATCCTCCATGCATCTGGCTAGCTCACCAGTACTTTCCGCCCCTGCATCTTTCTTTAGGACGTCCACGTACGTTGGTGTGGGACGCCCTCGTGATCGATGCCCATGTGTTGGCTCCCACAGCACCAGCTTGCTGGCTGGGAGCTCCCGGTGTCTTTGGCAGTGACCGGCTAGCCTCATTCTCATTCTCCTGGATGCTATCTTCTCACTCAACCTTGGTAACCCCCCCATACAGAATCGTATCGTGAGATAAGCACATATCTGATTAGAAATCAGTTGTGTTGTGTCTTGTTTTTTTTTTACCTACAAGAATTACACTGCTGGAAAACAACTGCACATTTTTAGGCTAACAAAGATTGTTAAATTCTACATTGTTTACATGTGATTTCCAGCATCCCACGCACAACACAGACTCTGAAACGTAATTTCTGCGGCATGGCAAAGCTCTACCAGCCCTCTCTCTTGAATGACAGCTGCCTTGTGTGCAAAATGGTGAAGGACAATCCAGTTTGCTTGCCCATCAGGTACAAACCAATCAACAAAAAGCCTGAGGCCGTCCCGCTGTCCTCATACGCCCTCAGCAACACATGCTCTCACTCCAGCAAAAGTTGCGTTTTACGTCACTTCCCTGCTTGTGCATCCCTCTGCTTATTCACTTGCTGTTTTTCTTCATTTACTGGTTCCAAATTCAAATACTAGAGGTGAAACTTTACATCTTTAACAGCCCACCCTGCGTTTTGTTAGCAGAGGCACTTACCTTGTTTATAGCTGCCCGCATTTCCAGGCAGGAAGAGCACAGGTGCACCGGTGAGTTTAAGTGCGCGGGTCTCCTGAGCGTACAGACCCTCTCCGTACAGGTAGAGCCCGTATGCCGGGTACAGTCTGGCCACGCGACGAGGCAGGGCCACGCGCTGTGAACACAACACACACACACACAGATTAAGAAAAGTTCATTATCCTTGCGCATGAAACTGATGAGACTAAAAAGAGCTGTGAAGTGACTACAGCAGCATCTACATCCACTCTACAGCTGGCAGAGAAAACACTGTTCACCTCCCCTGGCCAAATTATTAGGGATGGGACAATATATATAAAAATTCAATATATCACATTCACAATAAAAATGTGACAAAATGAATCGAGGGGCAGAAAAATGTATCGTGATATTAACTGCATTTTATTCTGCTGTTGTAATCACCATCACGATTTCACAAGCTCTCCAACAAAATTATATTATTTGCACTTTCTAATGACATTTTGCAATTGTTGTTTACATTCTAGCAAGCCAATGCTAGACAGATTTGTCAGACTTTGTTGTCATTGTCAATTTGTATTTATTACATCATATCGTGGTTGTATCTAATGGTGAACCCCCTATCGCGTATCGAATCGTATCATGAGATAAGCACATCTTCCCATCCCTACTATTGATGATTGCTGAAGTGCAAAGTTATTTTTGCTGGTTTTAATTATTGATAACGACAGCCTGAAAAAGCCTGACAGCCTGCTGTCTGTGACTTCAGATCCTCAGAGCAGCTATTCATGACCTAAAAAGCAAAATATCACCTCAACCCTAAAAAGGCTCATTACATTTACAATCAATACTAACAATTTTCTGGTATGGATGACATACTAGCAAAGCCCAGTCCTTGGGATACTTTGTTTTCCGTTATTGACAGTGGTAAATATACTGTATAGCTATCAGACAAGACAGCACCCCTTTGGTTTTAGCTCCTGGCTTGCCGTTCGCCTCCTCCACCTTAATTATTATTCTAATTATTGAAAATTATTGAATACTTATTGCCTTGCTGACATCCATACTCCCCTGCCCTCTGTCCTGTATTCACAGTAGGTGCAAACAGCTGACCTCTCTCCTGTCACAGCACAAAAACAAAAAGTAATCTAGATAAAGTGAGGCTACTGATGAGTCCAACAACTGTCTCTATTATTCTCATCCTGGTACCATAACAAACCACAACACACTCCCATCCTGAGGTAAGCCTGACGCCTGTACAGTGTTTTTGCCTCCAGCTGTGCCCCACTTCTGGACAGATGAACACATTACTGAGCACAAAGAGCAAAAGGCAGGCGACCTACATTGCCTTTTGCTAACATCTTCTTAACACCAACTTATTCCAGGCGTCTTAACCCGACTTGCATGTGAAAACAGCTCCTGCATCTTGCTAATAAAAGCAGCTGATCTCCTGCTGACCTGCTGAGAGGATTCATGGATCAGCAGCTGATTTGTGATTTCACAACCTGGATAACTATAGGGCTAATTTGGCTCTCCATTCAGCCTGTAGCACTTACTCTGTATCCCCAACACACACCCTACACACATTACAGGTCCTGTATTGAATTCCAGAGAGAATTGTGGTGTGTGTGTGTGTGTGTGTGTGTGTGTGTTAAAAGCCATTGAGGAAATACTTTAGCTAGGCGGAGATGCAAGATAGCCTAACGTTACACCTTCTGTCAGGTGGCAGCTTTCAGGAAATAGCCCAACACATTAAAAGAGCGCTTGATTGGCATAATTTATGATGCCGATTCGTGTTGAAATGACATTTTTCTCGTGATTAGGAATAGGAAAGCCTGCGAACCATTTAGCAAGATGTTTCTGTTTCTGTACCGCTGCCTCTGTAGACACAAAACAAGGCGTACGGAAGGCTACTGGATATTTCATGGATATTTCATGTAGCGTTAAGGCCAATAATTAGCCGAGCAACTCACCCGGTACTCTGGGTATTCAAACATATAGGTCATGCTGCATCTATTCTCTTCGAAGCCAGTCAGCAACTCTCGCAGGCCAACCGCCAGAAGCCCCAGAGCCAAACCGTAAAAGGCCACAGTGGCGAATTTCATGCTTATTTTTTTTTTTTTTTTTGACTTTGGGGTTTTATTTTACAGGTGTCTAATATCCATGTTTCAGTTTTCCCTTCAGGAAACTCCGTGCCGAGCGAGAAACCATTGACTGTCACACAGACTGTGGCGGCTCCTAACAGGAACCACCTAGTATACAAACAGCAATGATTGGCAGATCGCTTGACCAATAGGAGGTGAGATCGCAAGGAAGCGGACCAATGGTAGAGCACCTTTGAAATGCATCAATAAGCAGCGAGTGATGTCATCTGTATAGGAGGCATTGCTTATTATATTCATGTATCTAATATAAATAAATAAATAAATAAATGAATATAAACCATAAATAAACCATAAATATAAATATATATATTCATGTATCTATTCAATTGTCATTGATATATATATATATATATATATATATATATATATATATATATACTATATTATATATACATATATTTGAATTAATTTACTTGTGAATTCTGTATGTTGTTAATATTCAAAAATTAAAGTAACAAAAAAGAAACGTTCAGGTGCTATGGATTACCAGTCCAATGAGGACTATTATTTTATTTTATATTGATTTATATATGTACATACTTATTTTATAAGTATGTAAATACACCTGTAATTTGCATTTTCCAATTAAAACATGTGTTCTTGTATTCTGATAATAGAGAGAACATCTTTGAAAAGAACTGCTATGGACTGCACAATTATCATTTCCCAGGTATACATTAGACAGGAATCCCAGATATACATGCACAGGAAATACCATCAAGTGGGGGAAAACATTCTCTCAAATCTTTAATGTGTCAATCAAAGGTCTGCTGCTTGAAGCTGCCTTAACCGCTGACCATTACAAACACACACACACACATACTGTATATATCTTGTGCATCAGAGCCAAGTGACTGCAACAGGTCATACATTTGAGGAAAGGAGAAACACAGTTGTTAAAATCTGGCACATTAAATGCTGACAGGAGCGTCTAAACCAAGCAGACCTACATACTGTAGAGAAGAATCTGTTCTCGACTACAGATTACAATTGTTGGAAATGCTGGACTCCAGTCAATCCTTTCAAAAATAAAAACATGATGTACATGATAGGTGCCACCCCCCACATTATCTCAGGAATGATGTCACATTTTGTTTATGAATTCAGAAAAAAAGTCTTTGCCTGTGTTTTTTACCTTTGAACACATTCTACATCAAGACATGAAAGTGTGTGCAGCAGCAGATCTAAGACTGACAAAATAATCTCAGCACAGTTGGTTTTCATTCACACCATCAGACTCGGGTCAAACAGTATCTGCAAAGAGTTATTAGTGTTTGCCTGGAGTGACAGAAGGGAGGGGCTTACTGCATCAGGATGATTCAGAGAGTGTCAGGTGAGACGTCAAACACAGAAAAGTATAAAAAAATTCAAATATTCTTCTGTGATCACCTAAACCTTCTGGCACTTATTTTAGTGTCTTAAGTAGCAAACCCACCCATGTCATATTGCAGGCTGGTTAGAAAATACTATTAATTCTTTCCAAATAATGTTTGATCCAGGTCTGCTGCATACCCCAACTGACTGAACAAATAAGAGACAAATCTCAGCCTTCCAGAGCAATATGTTCACAAACAGTCAAGTTTTGATCATTGACTATTGGGACAATAAACAAAAACAATCAGCAAAACCGTTATACTGCGCACAGTTCTGGGCAGTAACTAAGAACAGATGTGATCAGCTTGTGTGCCTTTTCTACAGCGAGTTGTGTATGAATTCAAAGTTTTTTTTCCTGGTGGTTTCCCCTGAACTTCTTCGTCAGGTGAAGACCGCTGTTCTCCTTCTACGGAGTATCTGGAGACTGCTGTGGGTGGAGAGACGTTCCTGCTCAATTTAAAAAAGGAAGGAAACACTGAAGGAAATTTTCTGATCCTCGACCAGTTTTCCAGCGGTGCATCAGCCTCAAAGTGACACCGCCTTAATCCAACAGTTTGGAGTGCTCTATCCTCGTAATGGTCCAATCGGGCGGCACTCCTTTAGTAAACTCCCTTTGAAATCTGAAGAAATCCAAGCCAAAAAAAAAGAGCATTTTCTTAGTAATGCAAAGATCACGCAGCTCCAAGGAATATTTTTACTATTTTATATCCAACACTCATAAAACTCCAAAGGCCAAGTATGATAGATTTTCTCTTAATTGCACAGGAAAATATACTCACTCGTAATTGGCTGATAGCAGTCTCTTAGTTTCCGCCTCTCCCTCTTCACCGATGGACACCTTGAAGACACGAGTTCCCTCCAAGGAGTCGTCAGGAAGACGAGCGCTTGTCAGATACCAGAAACGCATCAGAATACTCACAAACTTTCTCCCTGGAAAGATAAAACACAAGTCGATTAACACTGCAACAACAATAACGCCAAAAAATGAAGTTTCCGCCTTGTTGTGCAAACGTTTTAATAAAGTTTCATTGTAGAACAGTTAAATAAAGCTGATGCTGATTAGGGCTGCAACAAAATGAACACCAAAAAAAAAATCAAGTGTCCCTCTTACTGTGTTGACATCCTAATATATTTTCTGTGTAAAACAAGTTCACGCTTACCGTTATCATCATAGTAGATGCCCACGTCTCCAGGAGTTGTGTACATGATCTCATCAGGATCTGCAGACAGCGCTCTCTTGTGACTTAATGGGAGAAGGTTGCATTTTTCCTCCAGCTTCCCAATCAACTGCAAGGCAATTAAAATGAGATGATGTTGAGCTTGAGCAAATTGAATATACTCATTATAGTGGTGTCAAGATACTACAATTTACCCTTCAATACAAGACTAGACTGGGTGTCTCGATACCAAGCAGTACAATACCACTCCGAAGACCAAAAAAAAAAGACTTTGTGATTAATATTCAATGGTTGGAGGGAGCAGTCATAGGTAAAGAAGCAAACAAGTTTATTTTGTCTTTATATCATATACATATACTTATACTTTCATTATCGATTGACTTACTGATTACTTTTCTATTAATCTATTAATCATTTAGTCTATAAAATGTCAAAATATTATGACAATCAATGTCTTACCATTTCTTACTTAGTCTGACCAGCAGCCAAAAAAACCCCCAATGTATTAATTTTATAATGATATGAAACTGAGAAAAGCAAGCAAACGTTTGGTATTTCTATGTGATTAATGCCTAAGATGATTTATTGATTAATAGTATTAGAGGTATTGTGAGTGGCTGGTCAAGATACTTAATTAGTACTTAAGTAGTGTGTGACTGTGGCTCCTTATGCATTACTTACTATCTTTAATTAAGCACAGGACAAATGAGCCACCAGTTCAAAGTATAGATCTATAACCCTATGGATTGATTTATAACCCTATGAATTGATACATTTCCATACTCACGTCCTTTGCCACCAGCCCTTCCAGAGCTTCAAACTGGCACTGTGACAGCAGTCTGGAAACATGGGAGAATGCCTGCAAAGGGAAATGAAAATTTTCATCAACAGCAGCTCAACATGATGTGATTACGTCATAGATGCTGCAAATCTGGCTTGGGGTTGTCAATCAATCAAAGGATGAACTGAGCAAGGCCCACTTCAATCAGACATGGCACTTATGTTATTTTAACCGTTAGTTGGCTCCAAACTGTATATATATATATTTTTAACACTGACCTGTTTCGCCCCCTCCGTGAATTCTTCAATGTTAAATTCCTTGTCAAAGTAGGCCCTAATCAAAAAGTAGTAAATCCGTGTGCGGAACCATATGAAAGGGTTTGGGAGGCCAACAACCACCACATTCTGTTTGTGTTTGTGTCCACCCCGGTCAGAGCTGTAAGGCCGGGCTGCTGCCACAACACCGGCAGGCAGCGGGGGAGCTAGCCGCGTTCTACTGGACCGGCTCAGGACAACGGTTTCTGGTTTAAATAGGCGAGTAATGTTGAATGCCGATGAAAGCCTACTACAGTAACAACCTCTTAACATGGGCAGCGCCATCTTTTTTGTCTTATACATTTTTTTTGTCCATTTACTTCTATCTTCCGACTGGAAACAAACTAGATGTTTACAAAAGATGTAAAGTCGTGCTACACCAAATCGCTAAGATAACGTTAGTGGTGTTATTTTTATTATTCATGAAAGAATATCTAATTTTCAATTCAATAGGCTAAACAGTTTTTATACTCTACTTTTACTCGCATTTGTTGCTAATGTGGGGAAGGTAAACAATGTGACACCTGCTGTAAGTTGGGGAGCTGTTTGCATCTGGTTTCACTGCTGTCAAAGTCTTGAATTAAATCATGTTAAATGGAGCTCCAGGGAAAGGTCGCTGTGCCGATATTCACCGAAGTAGACAGGGACGTTTTTGTGCGAGAGATTTATCCAAAGGTAAGATAAAGCAGCTACTAACGTTGGTATTCCTTTGCAAGTTGTCAGTTCTTCAAATGCTATAAAACGACTTAAGACATTTTACAAATCATTGGGGTCTGCTGGTAAATTCGGCATGGAAGTGATGTACAAAACAGCACTTAATTTTCATAAAATCTAAATTTTTTGAATTGATTATTGCGCGCTAGCGGCCGCTGCTGTGTAATTTGGTGGGAAAAGATTGTGGGAATAACAGGTGAACCAATTCTAAAATTTGAAATTTTATTGAAATAGAATAAATTGCTGCTTGCCGAATCGAAGAGTATCCTAATAATTTGTACAGTGTATTAAATTATGCCCTATTAGGTACATTTGCCACGGAACAAGACCATATTAAATTGCCAGATTTTTTAAATGGAGATTGGTGTGAAGTTCTCGCCATTCGCCATAAAAACAGAACGGGACGTTATCTGGGCTGTCTCCCAGCACTCTACCTGCTGCCACGAGGAAGCAAGCTAACTATTTGCTTAAGCTAAATAATTCTTCACTTACAGCGAAGACCAGCCGTGCTGAGAGGCGTGTGTCTTGGACCGTGCCTGGAGAAATGGACCGTTGAATACCTTGGACAGAAAGGAGGTGACAAGGAAGTGAAGGTCCATGTATCTACTGTGCCGCAGATGGACTTCCTTCACAAAAACTTTGCGTACAAGTGAGTGAGTCTCTCTCTATCTCTCTCTCTCTCACACTCATACTCACCCAAATAGGTACTCCTCTTCATCAGGTACCTCTCATTATTCATAGGACCTTGCCATTTAATGAATTTGTGAAAAGGGCATCTGAAGAAAAACACTCAGATTTCTTCCTGTGTGAGGTAAGTAAGACCCATCTTGAAATGATGTTATGTAATTTATAGGCTACTGTATGCTATTTGATGACACAAAACTCTGTACTGATCCAGTGTGTTGTTTTGTATCAGGATGAGAGCTATTATCTGCGGTCCCTGGGAGAGGACGTTCGAAAGGTATCTAGAAGACTCCATCTTACATACTAAATCTGCAGAGTATTGTATGAGGTTGTGTTTAGTATTCTATGATCATGTTAAATCTGCAGTATCCCATAGAAATGTTTGAGTACATCTGCTATTAAATACGACTTGCTGATGGCACATAGCCTAATCTTTTTGTAACTTTAAGATCATGCTGCAACTCAAAATACAGGTTCCGCTTTTGCAAACAGTAAACTCATTTGTAGATTCATAAGACAATGTGGAAAAAATTTCTTCAGTCAAGTACAGGTTATAAAAACAGAAACACAGCGACTCAACAGAGGTGCCTGACACCCGTTCTGGATTGGGCGCTTAAATGTCAAAATGAATTATAACACAAGTACCTCCTCTCCTGCAGGAACCTGCTGATCTGAGTAAACAGTTTCCTGACCTGGCAGAGGATTTCCATATCCCACAGTTCTTTGAACCTGATCAGTTTTTCTCTAGCGTCTTCCGTATCAGCTCCTGTGGTCTGCAGCTGTGGACACACTATGATGTGAGTGTTGGCATGTGTGGTGAAATGGTGTTTGGAGTGGATAGAAGATAGAAAGATCCCGTTAATAAGAGTCCAAATAAAAACAATTTTATTCCGGTTCCTCTCTGATGGAAAATAAAGCTTTTGAACTTTTGTTTCTGAGATATAACTGACCTTCTCTCCCTCTTCTACCTGGTCTGTGGTGCTTATCATTTCAGGTGATGGATAACCTGCTGGCTCAGGTGACTGGGAGGAAGCGTGTGGTTCTCTACAGCCCCCAGGATGCATTGCACCTCTACCTGTCAGGTAAGAAGCTACAGTAAATGGAAAGACGTTAGTGGCTGTGTATGAATGCTCATACTGATTTCTACATAGTGGGCACTGGGCAGTTTGAATATATTAGCTTAGAACATTTCGAAATGTAATACCAAGTGCAGAATTTGATGTGTCATTTATTGGGATGAAAGTGATGATTCCAGAATAACTGAAGGTATCAGTGAAGTTAGTGTGTTCTCATGTTGAAATAAATCAGGCAATTATACAGCTTGGTATATTCCTACAATGTCCCTTCTTCATGGTTTTTTGGACCATCAGGTGATAAATCTGAGGTCCTGGACATCGACTCCCCAGACTTGAAACGGTTTTCTGACTTTGTGAAAGCACAGAGACATGAGTGTGTGCTGGAGCCTGGAGATTTGCTTTTCATCCCTGGTAAGGAAAACTGTCAGTTTTGTCCAACTCAACACAAATCAACTAAATTATCTGAAGCCGAAGGTACTTGGTTGCCTCTCATACCTGCTGCATCACAGTCATACCCAAAATCACAATAAAGCATGCCATCAAGGGTAGTTTTGCTATAATATGTTCTTGTTCATTAGTTTTTCTTGAAGTTCAGTGTACTAAATGTGTCCCGCTCATTTTTGAGCCTCAGACTTGTTATTAATTCAGTGCTGTCATTCTCCCTCCAGCCCTGTGGTTCCATAACACCCTCGCGCTGCAGTTTGGTGTGGGAGTTAATGTGTTCTGGCGCCATCTACCTGCAGAAAGCTACGATAAAAAAGACCCCTATGGAAATAAAGACCCCTTGGCTGCAACTCGGGCCCTTCAGGCGCTGGAGAGAGCACTACACACTCTGGATGAGCTCCCACAGGACTATCGGGACTTCTATGGCCGCCGTATGATTCAGCGCATCCAAAAGCGGACGTACTTCGTCAATCTGTCAGGCACAAGTGCACAGGAAGACTCTGAAAGTACATTACCCAGCAGTCCATTCACCAAACCTGGATGAGTCTCCGTCTACAGAGAAATGTGGAGTAACCAATGAAGCCTCTGTGATGCTTCTATATGATGCTGTTTCTATGCTCTGCATAATACATATAACTTCCAGATTGGGAGTTGAATGTGATTACAGTGGAGCACATGGAAGTTCGGACAGACTTGGCTTAAGATTTTTGAAAACCAAAGGTGTAGAGTTTTCTGTAGAGAAATATAGATCCAAAGAATCCTCAGGCACACTCTTCTTAGAAAATTAAAAAGCTTTTATTTTGGCAAATGCATAGCAAAAAGATTAAAATATCATCAATCCTTTTGCTCTGCATTAGCCAAAACCATAAAGGCTTTTTAATTTATTAATGAAAGCCTGCCTCTATTTCTCTACATGACCGGCCCTGCTTCCAAAACAGCTTCTCTCCCCTCTACAGAGTGTTCAAGCCAAAGCAGTGCTCCTTTGTGCTTACTTCTCCTTTTGTGGAAAAAATATTTGTTGACCTTATGGACACATATTTATTTGGAGGAGTTATTCAGACTATGTAACTGTTCTACTTTCACTCAAATATTTCCCCGTAGGCAAGTGGAAGCAACAGGAACAGAGGATACTGCAAATGTGAAAATGACCCAACAAAAAGGCTTATGGCCACACAAATTCATAAGAAGTCTAGGACTGAAACACACATCTGCCGACTCAGCGTGGTTTGACATTTTATTGCACAAAGATTACAGTTCTTTAAGTTTCCTTACAAACATTTTAAAGCTTTGTAAACAGTGAAGCAGCATCTCCCGGTGTGCACAGCCTCTCCTATCAACGCCCCTTTGAGTCCTCGTCGTCACATTTCCTCCGTAAGTCTCAGCCACTAAGTGTGTGTGCACAAGAGCCAACCAGTGACTTACTATATGAAACAGAAATAAGCTTAGAGGTACTATCTTATCAGAAGGGAGGTTACACACTGCGGGTCAAGCTGATCTGTTTGTAAGCATCAACCGTTCAACCTGTACATTCAAAATGACCTCTGACCTATATCAAGCTACTATGTTAATAAAGGAACAGATATTTGAAAGCTGGTGACTTGCAAGTGCATTTTTGATTCGGATGACGATTATCATTAGATTGTGTTAGGATTGTTCCTTATAAACCCTTTTGTAGACAATGGGTAACAGAAAAGTAGAGAATCGTGGATTGACATACACACCCAAACACAATAGATTTTTTTTTTTTATTATTTTGGCTTTGGATGCAAATGAGAACAGGAAAGGAAAAATAACACGCACAAATTTGCCCTCTCATCCACAACACACATTAAACAGCCTGTTGGTACTGTTGACTGCGTTGTGTTCAGGTACTCTTGTCTTTGGTTGACAGACTGAACTGGGCAAGGAAGCATTTCTTCTGCACTCCAAGCATGTGCAAGGCAAATAAATATCTTGAATCTTGGTGAGAGGCAGCAGGAGGTTCTGGAAGAAAAGGGCAGTGCAATATTTGTCTCTCGCTACACTGGAGAACTAGTCATGTCGCCCCAAGGGAGGAGGAGGATGGATTCCTCTTGACCGCCGTCCCGTCCCAACACACTCCACGTGGCCCTACTGCTAACTTGTGTTATTACAATGGATCAAATAATGTCTCAAGTCGTGAGGCACACAAACGTCCGCTTTCCCACTTATATGTACTACCTGAGGGATTTTCTGGGTGTGTATGTAACGCTATGAAGAATTCTCATCGGACAAAAACAAAACAGACAAAAAGAAATGGCACGTTGCGTGTTTGTGATCTGTGTTTCTGTGGTTATAACTATTTTTTTTCCTTTTTCTTAATGTTGCTAATAGGCAAACAAAAAGAGAGTAACCCAAAAATGCAGGGTTATTCTTTTTTTTTTCCAAGTGATCAGCCAGTGCTGGACAGAGATAGTGATAGAGTTAATCAGCAAATTCGATGCTACGGAGTCTGTGCAGTGCCGCGATTAGTCTTCATCTTCTCCAGTCTTTTGGATAGGTGGCTGTTGTTTGACTCGAGTTCGTCTACCTTGTCCAGTGCCGACCGCAGCTGTTATTTCACACAGGGAGAGATAAATGACATTGTAACAGAGCCTCTTAAACAAGCCGGTGTTTTGAATTCCTGATGTTTGTAGTGTAAGAAAGAAAAAAAAAAACACATCGTACCTCTCTCTGTAGCTTGCGTTTCTCTGCCTTTAGCTCGTCCTCCACTTTCTCTGCGTTCTCTGATGCGGACTTATAGCGTGTCACCTGACCCTCGAGTCTGGTCACCTGGAAGACAAAAAAAAAAGTCATCTGAATTGAGAATACTGTCGTGTTTCCAAATACGCTATGGATTCATATGGCCTTCTCTGCTTACGTTTTGTTCCAAAGCGGTGACTTCTTGCTCTGCCTTCACAAGTTTGAACTTCAAGTCACTTATGTGCCTGTTGGCATCTCCTGCAAAGATTAGGAAAAACATTCTTGAGTCCTATAAAATATTGAAAATTGCAGTGAATACACTACTACTTTTCATGTATATAAATAGATACACAACTTACTCTGCAGTTCTAGTATGTTGGGATCTGTGCCGTTCTCCAGAATTTCACCATCTGGGCTTGAAGCGCTCTCTGTGCCATTTCTCTGTGTCTTCTGTTCCAGTTGGGCTTTTAGTTTCTTCACCTGTTAATGGAAGCATCCGGGACACATGAGACATCAACCGATAAACAACACAGCCACAACTTCCAATGCGCGGCTCAAACCTCCATATAAAAAAATCCACAAAGAATATATGACAACTCATCACTTCCAAGGGCCTAGATGAGGAATTGTTCTTGTCATGTTTTTTATGTGTGTATGATGTTGGTTTCCCTACCCACGCAGCCTGAGACATTTTTGTAGGCCAATGAAATCATGTAACATCATTGTCCTGATTGGGAATATTGTAATGCTACATTTAAATGGCTCTACTATAGGAATTCAGGTTTTTGTCCCGCACAATGAAATCGGGGGAGTGACTACGGATCGGCCCAAGTCCGTCTGTCTGTCACACACAATATCTCGGACACCACTGATTGGATTTTGACAAAACTTCGGAGAACGATGCCTGCCATTGCTCCGTTCCAGTATTTTCAAAATTACACTAATTGGCCTTAGGGGGGGGCGCTACAATGTTTCTTTACTTGTTACTGATTGGCCCAAGGGGAAGCTACATGCATGATCAAAGATGTTCAATGTAGACCTTGTGAAATTTGATTTTTGTTTCAGTGGTTAAATTTAAAGTTTTTGCAGACTATTGCAAAACTAACAACAGTCAGCACATCACAACTGGACTTGGTCTTGATTGTCTCTCCTCACTAAACAATTACAAAACTTCTTCTAATAAGGCAAGTTTGCAGCATTTGAACTGAGCTGCACACTGAAGAAAAGCATCCAGACTAAAACATGCATGCAGCAATAAAAGTCAAACTGCAGTGTCTCTGTGCTTTGTTCATACTGTACATACTGCATCTCCTGCTATATATAGCCACTGGCACATTTGTCTGTCTTTTGCTTCTGATTTTAAATGTAATTTCTACTGATGTAAGACAGTTTAGCCGGGGGTAAACAACATCAACTGCCATATTACTGTTTGAGATAATGGATGCATCACTGACCCACCTGTTCTATCATTTTTTCACGCTCATCCACCAGTTTCCTCAGGCGGATCTCTGCAAGATAAACCAGACATGTTTGAGAAACCAACGATTCATGTATCTGCAAAGCTCATAACAGTCTTATTTCACATTCTAGTCTAGGTAATATCATATCACAAATGCAGCTGGTATCATGCACCACAATGCCTTAATACCCCTTTACCAACAACAATCATAATTGCTACAGTCCATCTTAAAAAAGTTGTTAACATACCAGGGGTGGGAGGAGCCAGGGAGATGGAGGGAGGGGGGCTGGGTCGGGGTGGGAGGCGTTTTAATCACTTGATGCATGCAACAGAGCAGGCATCCGTGGGGAAGTGATGGAGCGTGGTGTGAGGGGAAAGTTAGCATGCAGAAACTGTGGAGAGGAAGTCAATGCAAGGGCACACAGACACCTGGGCTTCATCCACACCACATCATGACACAATAAGGAGATATGAACCTCTAAGTGTCAATGTGCTGAGCTGAACAGACTCTAAACCATAAATGGAGTTTGATTTTGATCAGAAATTTGTCGCAACATTTCTTGCCAGGAGCTGAAACTTTTTTTTTTAATTATGGGCATGTCATACAAGTAATTTCATTGCAAAAATGCATTTAGATCAACATTTCAAATGGGTAATGGCAAGGTATTTATGGTCATTTAACTGTAGTTGCATCACAACCATCCTTCCCATTAAGTGCAACAAAATGCAGTTTCAACATCAGACAATATTTTGCATCCATCAGAGTTTATAGCTCCTGTAGATTAAATTGGCTTTGTTTACAACAGTCCTACTAGTAATTGCAAACAGGAAATGTTTTTCAAAGATTGTGCATTTTAACTATGAGCATAACATATCAGCTAGAACATGTAACAGCCATTTCACTATAAAGAGTCACAATCAGTTACTTAGAATTTTCAATTAACAGTTTTGCCTCGTTTGAAAACATAAATCATGAAATGAATGGTCAGATAAATGAGTTCCTGGAGGGATCATTTCCTAACCAGTTTAGGATAAGAAAACAGTTTTGTGATGCTCTTGCAGAGCGACAAAGACAATGTTAACAAATACTCATGAAACATTACAAGCAGCATGAAAAATGTGCATCAATATCAAAATAAATATGTTGTCCGATACATCAAGTGCAGTTTTATCTCCTTGGCGTCTCATCAAGTCTAATAGTGAAATCTAGTTCTATCTAGCAGTTTACACATTACCATCTCTCAACAAATTACATTTTTCTACTCATTTGACCTAAATTTGAGTTGATATTTGGACCGTGTCTTTAATTAAAACAATATACACCTGTGACTTTGGGCTGTATAAAAGTGATGAAATACTTTGCACTTGAATATGTTTTTTTCTTACAAAGGTGTAAACAGCTTAAGCAAAAGAACACATCAGGGCAGATCAAACCTTTTAAGCTATAAACTAAGACATCTTACAGTCTTCTTTGCCCTTACTTTTGCCTTTCTTGCCGTTCTTTTTCAAATCTTTCCCTGATAGTGGTGGCTGTACGTTGCTGCCCACTTGGTCCTCAGGATTTTGAGTGACCAATTTTTCACCCTGCAACTCTTGCTTAATGGCATCTTCTCCTTCCTCCACCCGTAAAGACAATTCCTGGTTTACTTCCTCAACACTGTTGCTCTCTACAACACCCAACTCTCCCACATTCCCAACTTCTCCTCCCTCTGAAATGTGCTTTGGTTCATCTACAACACCTATTTCTTTCTCCACTGTGTTTTGCTGTTCCTCACACTCATCTCCCCCCTTTTCAGATGTGGATTCCTCTTTATCCCTTGTTGGGTCGTCCTGAGACTCACTACCCAACTCCTCATCTTGTGTGTCTACCTTGCTACCCTCATCAACTCTACACTTCTCTTCATTGCTCTCCACCGGCTCCTCTTGTGTTTGCAGCTGTGACTCTGTGTCTTCATTTGTCTCGATATCACATTGGGACGGCACTGAATTACCATTGCCGTCTTCCTCTGACGTGACTTCCACTCCCTTCTCAACTTCTTCCTGTGGCATTTTTAAAGCGACATTTACGGCTACGGCTGCCTCCATGTCTACATCATCAAAGTCAAACGACTGCCCTTCCTCATCTTCATCGTCCTCTTCGTCGCTGTCCTGCTGGGGGGGTTGAGATGAATTCTTATCCTCTGGCTCATCTTTGTTGGATTCGTGCTGCTGCTTTTCCATCGGACAAGGAGACATCGCACTTTCCTGCTCGTCTTGACTGTTTTGATGTTCAGGATCTTCTGCAATAGCCGGTTCTCCATCGCTGTCGTCCTGCTCGACAAAGGAACCAATCTCAACAACTTTTTTTGCAGAGTCTGTTGTCTGCAAAATTGTGATGGTATCGCTCTCTTCTGTTTCTAAGGAAACTTCATCATTTGATTCATCATTTTGAGTGAGTGGTGAGTTCAAATCTTGGCTTTCTACTGGACAACTAGATACATCATCAAGATGTTCAGCTTGGTTTGCAGTCTCTGAAAAGCTCTTTTCAGCAACAAATGCATCACAGTAGTTCACTGATGATTCATTGTCACTTTTGTCTCCATCTGTTGAAAATGGCATTGAGGAGTTGTCAGGTTGCAGTGAATCTTCAGGTTCCCTCAAGTCTCCATTCAGCTCCTCCTTTCCTGCCTCTTCTAGTCTTGGCTCTGAATGATCATGATCATCATGAACGGCAGCAGTGACAATGCAAGAAGCGGATTTCTGTTCCACCTCTACTACTGGCTCCTCCTCATCCTTGACCGTCTCCATTTCCTCCAAAGGTCCTCCAACAGAAACCGTGATGGCATCGTCGCTGCCTGAGTTCACGGTTGTGGATTGATTGGACTCTACTGGCACTTCAAGACAATCAAAGAAGATATCAGTGTTTGATGAGGCCTCCAACTTGTTTTCCTTACTCTCAGAGTTGTTTGTGGATTCAGATTCATCCGCGGCTGCATCAGCATTGCTTGGATCTTGTGATTTAGCCTCAATGGTTGCCATAGTGCTTGCGGTTTCAAAGCTGTTTTCTGCGTTATTAGTTGTGCATTCTAATTCAACCTCATTAACAGACCCGACTTCATCCGTTGCGCTATCAATAATTTCTGATTCAACCTGAACAACACCAGTCTTAGTTGGGACGTCTATTCCTTCTTTAGAGTTATCTACATTTGAAGTACATTCTCCATCATGGTCATTGGTGCTCTCAGTACTTTTGGAGTTGTCGATAAGATTAGTCGTACTGAGGTTGGACTCTGTATTGGGACTCATTACAGATTCCACTGCTTCTACTTCCTCGGTGTGCAAAATATGTTGCTTGTCCTGCTCATCCTTAACTTGATCCATCCTTGATTCCTTCAGGGTTTCAACGGGAGAATCGGCAATCGCAGGTTCTGTTGCAGGACCATTATCTCTTGTAGCCGACTCTAAATCTTTGTCTGTTTCTAAATCTTTCTTCGTTTTGCCATTTTCCTTCTCTGTTACACATTTTTCCTTTGCGTCATTTTTCTGCTTTTCATCCTCCCGAGTCCCTCCCTTCTTCTTCTTGCCTTTCCTCTTCTTTTTCTTCTTCTTGCCTGTAGCAGCAGCACCCTGAGGCTGAGATTTGTTGGAGATTTCCTCTAACTCCTCGTTCTCTGCCTCTTCTGCATTCTCCGGCTCATGTTGAGGTTCTGTGTTTGATGTGGCTGGGGTTGAATCGTCAGGTAAGCTGACTTTCATAATATTCTCTACGACTTCTTCCTGTGAACATGAGTCTGTGCTGCCTCTAGTTGATTGACTTGCCTCAACTTCCTCCAGTGTGTTTACTTGCTCTTCAGAGAGATCGTTACATGCCTCTTTAATGTCATCACTACACTCGAGTAAGGTTTCAGAATCCCCAATACTAACTTTTTCAGCTCCTATCTCTACTTTACTTGTCTCTCCTACATCTCCCAACTCAACCTCTTCTGCCCCTGTATCTTTTTCCTCAGGACTTGTTACAATCTCTTGAAACTCAGAGTTGCAAATCGTTATATTTTTGGCATCTGTGATTGGAAAGTGATTATTATTGTCAATATCATCGCTGAGGCCACTTTCTCCAACACTGCCCTCCACTGTGGGCACGTGTGCCTGTTGCTCTTCCCTAGATGTTTCCAGCATGGAAGCACTAGCGAGATTACAGGGTGTAGCAGAGCTCAAGTCTCTCTCTTTAGCTTCCTCGAGCCTTCCTTGATGCTGATCTGGATCCACCTCGTCCTCTCCACTACTTCTCAATTGAGTCTCTTGTACGCTGCCTGAGAGATCATGAAAAGCAGACGGTGATAAAAGGCCGAAAAATGATGACTTGATACATGATTTTCAAAAGTGTAATCTTTTTAACCTTGACCAAAAAGCACAACAGCAGAAGTCAAGAAGAGGCAGAACACTCTAGACTGATTCAGCAGCAAGGAAGAGAAGGAAAAAGACGAGGATGGCCAAGAAAAGCCAAAAACCAAGAAGAGGAAAAGGAGGACGAAGAGAAGAGCACTGAAATGAAATCCTTGATCCCAGATGCATCAAAAAGATAGAGGAGAAGCCGATCCTTTGACAAAATCTAAAACTCTTAGTCTTGAAATCACTGCAGTGGTGTTGTACAGTGTGTTGAATCAGTGTGTGTGTCATTTAGGTTACTGATCGTCAATAAGCAAAGAGGTAAAGCACTACAATGCTGATGCCAGTTTTAGAGGGAAATATGTATATGGAATAGTTCAATTAAAATCTCATCACTTGTCTATACAGCTACTACTATCTGAATTTACTACACCAAATCAAACAAGCCAAATTATGCTACAATAAATCTCTTTCCAGACCCCAAAAACTGCACAGACCTGTCATTCAACCCTGTCAATATAACACTAGATACCTGTCAGCATTTTCACACTAAGAAAACCTTAACATACAGACAGTGTGCACTTGGGTTCGGAAATGAAATGTAGGAGATGAGTTGAAATAATGAAAATGGTGCAAGAGAAAATAATGACAGCCAAAAAGTTAGTAATGAAGACACAGTTGTGAAGGCAAGAAATGGCTTTGTCAGTGAAATGTAAGATTGAGCACAAGATGTGCCATGTGAAGGCTTAAGGTCAGTGCAAATCACAGCAGGTCTAAACACTGTAGGAGCATAACACTACTGAACAGTATTAGGACAGAAGAGTTCATTCCAAAAGGAGATATCCAACATTTGAAACAATTGACACTACTCAATATTATTTGTTATTCCTTATTTTGAGCCCTTTATTTACTAAATAGTGACATTTTAGAGCATTCAATCTGTATTTTTTAAATAATTGAGCAAAGATGTAACCTTTTGTTTCCAGAATGGACACTGTATATAGCATTTTGGAATGAACCCCTTCAGCTAGTTTTGTGCCAAGCTATGCATGAAGAAAGCATGCATTGACAATTTTTTCCACAATGTGTTTTACCGAGCATGCTGTTCCCTTCCGTCGGGGAAGTCTTTGACTCCTGAGCCAGGTGGGTGGCGGGCTCTCCACTGGACGACCCTTCAGTTTCTGCCTCAACCACGTCCCCGTTGACGTTCAGATCGGGTCCCAACACTATTCCATGTTTCTAGAAGAAAATAGGAGGACAAACATTAGCTCTAGAGGTGGCACACCATGAAACTGAGTTGCAAAATTAACTGTTTGATTTGTTTGTTTTTGGTAATAAAAGATCTTCTGAACTGCTGTGAAACCTCATCACATATCCAAAAAAATAGCGTTTTGAAACGAAGTGAAGCAAAAGAAAATCTGGAAGATCTTTGTATTATAAGCATAGTGGGAAGATAGGACCAAATAATTACTGATCAATCACTTTCTAGCTTCAAATTTTCCAATTCCAATTCCAATTAGAAAACTTTATTCAGCATTACAGCTATATCATACCCTTTTCTTTTTGACATTTTAGAGATTCAAATTTACTTCCTAAAACTACACAGAGCAGCTTGAATTTACAGTCCTAAAATGAATGCAAAACCAAGTGCAAGACCATAATTGAAAGAGAGAAATAATGACTTCACACTGACTCAGTACCTTCAGAATATCTTTCAGCTTGACCACCTCGTCTCTGAGCTCATCTCGCTCAATTCGGATTGCATCTGTATATTCTTTCTGTCGCTCTAAGGCCTGAGCAAAACCCAGAGTGGCAGAGATGAAGTGCAGAAAAGGAGGAGAATTTGCGTAAAAGAAGTGATAGGAAAGTAAAAGAAGGCATACAGTTTCAAGCAAAGGAGATATTGTTCGCCAGGTCAAAAGTAAATGGGAGACATGTGGAAGTCAATAAATTGCAGAACCGTTGGGTCAGGGTTCACAGGTCATACCCCAATTTTTTTATCTTTCCACTCCACCGTCTCCTGCAGGTCTGATATTTCCCTAGCAAAACCGTCCTGCTTCATACGCAGCTGACGGATCTCCTAAACAGCAGGAAAGGGGGGAAAAAAGTTGGAAAAGAAGAGTGAGAAAGCAGAGAAATAAAAACAGTGCAAGCATAAAGGTGAAGAGACAGCAAAGTTGTGAAATCTGCACCCCTACATGCAGTGTTGTTACAGAAAAAAAGAAGTGAAAGGCAGCTGGTTGTTGATTTTTTTTAACACCTTTATTTCTCTGGGCAAGGTTTACTGAGCATGCATGCTCTTTTTCTGCACTCTGCTTCACACTCATACAGTCACACACACACACATTCACACCTGGGAACAGACGGGACTCCTGTACTCACATTTAGCAGCTCTTCGCTTTGTTTTAGCGTCTCTTTCATTTCACTGAACTGGAACTGAAGCACGCTGTGGGCATGTTTCTCTCGCTCAAAGTCCTGTGAGGAACAAGAGAAGGCTTGACAACGAAGAACTGGGCGTCTTTTGGAGAATAAACGAAGAGTTCATTTCCTAAACACTGATCATTTTGTCAACTAAGGACATGAGTTACCCCACTTTAAACAGTTTGCTTAAATTCTGTGCTGTCAATCAAATACACACACAGACACACACACACCAGCCCACCCAAAACAGTGTGGGAAATCTTTTTAATGTTGCTGTTTTGACTTATCCTAAGAGTGTGTAGAGGCTTGATTTTGTTCTGATCGAAGCAACTTGATGAATGATGAATGACTGAAGAGTACTTGACTCCAACAACACTCACTGCATGGACCAGATCCCAACAACTGTTGTTAGAAATCCAGCCATTTAACAACCAATTCACACCACTTGAGCTTGCAGTGGAATAAGTTTAGTGCAACAAAAGATCAAACAAAATGGATCCCTTCTTCTCTCATGTCCTCTGTCAGAAAAGTCTAGTTTGCCAGGCTAATCCATTGAAGTTCGGTTTCGTATTCCCATAATGAACAATCTTTTCTATCCAATCCCTTTCTTCATTAACCTTTTATTTTAGGTAAAACTATCCAGTGTCATATGACTTGATCCATATCCTCTGTTTCAAAGACTCCATCACTCTGCCTGCCGTACCTTGAGTTTCTCCTCGTATTCGCGGCGCGACTCGGACAGCAGCTCCTCCAGCTCCATGAGCGAGTCCTTCAGCGTGTCCACCTGGTACATCAGGTTGTTCTTCTCGTTGTCCAGCTGGGCGTTGGACACCATGGCCTTGCGGTACTTCTCCTCCACCTCCACTAATGCGTCCTAATTAAGGAGTCATGGAAGAGAGCCTACATGTATGAGCACAGGTGGGTGCTGCCTTGGACATAACGCACTCATGAAAAAAACAACTCCCGGGTATGCTTACCTCTGTTACATAATACCTGCAAATGATATGCTTGGAGTGCCAGATGGATATAGCTTGCCATACAGGACAATGCAATCAATTGACAGTCACAGGGAAGTATTTTGGAAGTCAAATTAGTATACTTTTCGTATCTGGCCAAATGGAAAAATACTATTTCGCTGCGGCTTGCAGGTGTAATAAAAATTTCACACACATCACAGGGAAGAATGACAGTAACATGCAGGTTAGAGAAGTGAGCTTGTAACTTTGCCGGTTAGATCGCCAGTTTTCAAGCTTGCACACCAGTTTGGAAAATGTGCACAGGGGGGAAGTGAATGAGCAACACTCTGCACTTCTTCAACAGCAGCACCAACACTAGTGCGCCCATGAGCAAGGCACTTAACCCCCAAACTGTCTAGAGACCAATAACAGAAGACTGCAGATGCGTTAGGCATGTCAGTGTGTGTGTCAGTGTGTGTAACTGTATGAGTGTGTTGCTAGAAAACATAGTGTGCTCAGTCCGTCTATCAGAAGTAAATACAGGCAAATTAAGGGAGTTTAAAACAAATGTTTGCAGGTCTACAGTCCAGTTCTGAGTTTAGTAAGAAAGTGCAGGACTGCTTCAGTATAAAAGTGATGAATTAAGCTATTCATCAATTTAAGAAAAGCATTCAGTTATTTATTGATTGATTTGTGGTGGAAGAGGTCTCTCCTTTGACTTTTCTACCAATGTACAGGATCTCTTGTAACTATTCCTTGTGCTATTTGGGTGAATTGACTTCATGATTTGGTTAACAGTGTACATATTCTTTACCTAAAAGTAGACAAGCCCCAAACAACCAGTGCAAGTTAGGGACAGCAAACCCATTGGTTAATGACAGTGAGTCTGGAGTTGCACGTTTTTTTTTTTTTAGAGGGGCTCAGACTTGTACCTTGACTTCTTTGAGGTTCTGCATGTACTTGGATTCCACATCTTGAATCTGATCCTTCAGTTCATGAATCTCCTGGGGTAAAGAGTGCGGGAGGGACGAGAGGAGAGGAGAGGAGAGGAGAGGAGAGGAGAGGAGAGGCGTGGCGTGACGGTGTGGAGAAAGGTGAAGCAGAGAGTTGGGTGACAGAGCAATGAGAACAGAGAACAGTAACAGAGACGTTTTCGCAGAGAGGATGGAAATGACATGGAAACACACAGCTTGACTGGAGGAAATGGGGATTCCCAGTCAGGTCAACAGGTTGTTTGACTGGTACACCTGAGACAGCTGTCATAGAAGGCTTGATAATGTTGGAAATTAAAGGAAACATTTCCAACACGCTTGGACAAGCATCCTAGGGTGGACTGAACATCAGATTGTCATCAATGTTGTAATTTACTTATGTGTTAAGGTGTATTTTCCCTTTAAAGCACGCTTTAGATGTGTGAGACTCAAATCAAAATCATCATCTGGCTAAATATCCGCTGTGTTGAACAGTCTACTGTCTGAGTCTCTGTCCACACATGAATCAATGCTTATTTCCATGACAATATCATCAAAATCCTCCGACAGCCATCTCTGTGTACCAAATAAAGATAAAACCTTGATCCTTCAGGAAGTGTCCACTCTCTCCATTCAAATTCTGTGAATGGAACCATTTAGTAGGCTCCATCTGTGCAGATTTACCTTGATTTCTCGTATGGAGGTCTCGGTGTCTACGGTTATAGCCGTCTCACCGCTTCCTCTCCGGGAGGAAGTCCCGCCTAAGGAGGTGAGGGTCCCTGCTGTTAAGGCAGAAGCTGCTCGAGATCCCTGAGGGAGAGAAGAATCACAACAAAAATGATTATAACTATATTTGTATAGTGCTTACAAAATGTTACAAAATGCTGTAAAATAACAAAATAAACATATTAACAGACAATCATCTATAATATAGTCAACACATATAAGAGGGTAACTATGTAACACAACACTAAACACCAAACACCAACACTAAAATGTAGAAAATAACATATATGAAGATAAATTTAAATGGCAAACAGTAGAAAATGGTATCCAAGTACAAAACAACCACACCATTAATAAAGACCCCATGAAGTAAAAATCTTTTTTTTTTTTGAGTTGTTAAGCAAAGCACACTCCAACTCTTCACAAAACATACAATACATTTGGTGATGTGATCCACTCACCTTCTCAAGATAATCTCTGTCCTCCACCTGTTGGGAACAAAAGAAAATACTGTCAGAACAAACCAAACCTAAACTCCAAAGGCCGATGTAAAGGCCACAGGGCCAAGGCACACCGAGGAAGGAGGGAGAAAGTCAAAAACTCATCATCGACGAGAATATTTACAAAGAAGCCTCCATCTAATAAAAAAGGTCAAGGTCAAGGTCAAAGTTTCTTTATTAGTACCCAAGGGTAAATTTGTTGTGCACACGGGAGATTCAGCAATCCAATGTTAAAAGAAGACATCACAGCAATACAGATTCATAAGATATCAAAACAAATACTTCAAAACAACATTATCATTATAATTTCAAAATAGTATTAAAATATGAAAACTCCTAAGCAACAGATGGAGCAATGACTCCATGCTTGAAATCTGCCTTCTAATCATAAACCAGGAAAAGAAACAAGCTGAATTCAATAGGCAACACCATGCAAATGCAAAGTACACAACTGGCATCAATACTACTTCAGAAATTAAAGTTAGTATCAACACTATTTCACTGTTATATTCACACATAGTTGATGACAGATGAACCTAACATTAGCCCCACACTGTAGTCCATTAAACAGCATGTTCTGTCATCAACAGTGTTTGCTCAGCACCTCACACAGAAAAACACACGCTGTCAAAAGATGAGTTCATGTCAGTCTCCATGCTCAGTCAACACACAAATCAATCTGTGACACCAGACTCTGTGCACAATCATCCCCCCTCTTTGGGTTAAGTGCACAAAGGGGAGGAAAGACGGCCTCCTGCGGGCGCAAACCGACTCACATCAGGAAAGTCGGGGATAGTGACATCGTCCAGGTCCCTGGGGAGGCCGCTGCCGCTGGCCGCGCTCCTCAGGAAACTGGCAACAGAGCTGCAGTTGTCCTAGCAGCCACCAGGGGGCAGAGCACAACAACAAACCAGTCTGTCAACACCGTTACTATTCTGTCACCACTTGCATTTTCTAAACAACAGCCAGTCAGGGCACCAAGCCTCAAAAAAGGACATTAAGAAGCTGAGATAGTAGAAGCTTCTTTTAAAATGACATGGTGCGAAAACTTAAATGTGAATACAAGGAAAAAATTATGCAAAAATTATCAATAGTGCTCTGATGGGCTGAAACGTTTCCTTAATTTTTTCTGTCTTTAGCACCATCTTTGCATCTTTGGTGTAACATGGTGCAAAAGATGCACCATGTTACACCAAAGATGTTTTATTTTATTACCTCACCCTCTTAATTTTCTTCTTTTAGGCTTCCCATTTGATGGTGTTTGTGAAATATTTCTTTTGAGCCAACACAGTATCAAATGTTTTTATTAACCGCTTACATTTTGTCATGCAGATGAAGCATAAGACAAATGATCACATTAGCTGCATGTATGTGTGAATTAATAGTATCAAACCACAACCAAAATATGAATGAATGCATCCTGTAGGCAAAATTCCAATATATTGTCCATGAACAAGAATGTACTGTGTGGGATTAGATAGCATGGTTGAGAACTGTGATAAACTGATTCCTGAGAAAGATAATATTTCTGGAACATTTTCTACATTTGTCAAATCATCTTTGACATCATTGTAACTTTTCAATTACTGATAAGTACAAGATGTATTCTGATGTCAGGGCTCTGCTTCATGAACTGATGAAATATTTTTAATTTTATTTAAGTCAAAAGCAACTTACATTAAATCTACAAAAGCTAGGCCCATATCTCTATTGTGTGTAACTGAAAAATGTGCAACTAAATCCCAAAGACACAGGGCAATATGTGAGATTGTTTTTTGGCCTGATCTGGTATCATCCCATAATGCTTTTCCAATCGTGACTGAAAGCCTTGACTAAAGCCCAGTCAGATGATGCAGGCTTGAGACAGACGGCTCCAATCAGCCGCTGTAGCTTGTCCAGACTTCAGTGACCTGGACTGATCATGAGAACAGTGGACTTACATTTTACAGGTACATTTCAGGCACTTATACGATGCTTTTATCCAGATTTAGTGAGCTCAGCAGTACTTCATAGTTTACCAACATTAAAACAAAGTCATTCTCTACCTGCTGCACTACACAAAACCACCAAGAAACACCTGCCCCATGTCTGCAGACGGTACAAATCAACTTTTAACATTCCCAACCCCTGCAAATCATGTCTACTTGGCAAAGCAAATTACATAATTGAGACAGCATAACTCCCAGAATTAATGAGGTCTAATTATGAGTTCCTCACATGGAAAACACAGAATCACAGGAATCATAAACCAATTTTTTAGTCTAATTGCGTTATGGTTATTAAGTTTTGCAGATGTGGAAAAGCCACATATTGACTTGTGTGGTTCCAAAGCAGCGTGCAGCCTCGTCATCCTGTGATCTACACACATGACATATAGGCCAATGCATCTGAAACAAACACTGCAGTGGTGTCGTGTGAGTGTGAAGCCCCGGGACTGCAGGGACGCGGGGTGTGTGGGGGCGGGGGTGGAGGTCGGGAGGGGGGGGGGCTCACCACTGGGCTGGCGCGGGCCGAGCCGGCCCTGGAAGAGGCTCTGGAGCCCGAGCCGCGATAACTACTGTACTCTGAGGGCTGCAGAGAAAACACACCGTCATGTTTCTGTCTAGACATGCACATATTCGCGGGAATATTCACACATGCACGCACACACACACACACACACACACACACACACAGGGGGGGGGGGGGGGGGGGGGGGGGAGCGCTCAAAGAACAACCTGCATTTCAACAGTACACCCATGCTGGAGACAATCGACGCCACAATTAGATATTTCAACCAATATCAACTTGGTACTTAAAACACATTTCAGTAAGATTCCAATACCAATTTGTATGAGCAAAACTGACAAATTAGACACAAACAAAGACCTAAAACAAGTCCCATGCAGCAGTTAGAAGGAAACAAACTTCCAAAAGCCTAGGGGAGAAACACCACTAAAATCTGGTTACTCTACTGCACGCTATAGTCAAACAATTTCAAACTGGTCACACGCATCATTCCATTATTTCACCCCAGATCCATTTTCACACTGAATCTGTTATCCTTCATTCTTTTGGTTCACTGTTAGCATCATCAATCAGGACAGTTGACATTCACTTAAGTCTTAGATGGGAGAGTGTAAAACATCAAGGGGGAACAAACACTTTTTTCAGGAACATTTCACGCTGAAACCAAGTTACACTCAGGTGCGCCGAACCAAACAAAGCCACGATTCCAGGAAATCTTACACGAGAGCTGGAGCCAGTGACGCGCCGCAACCCACCGCCCAGGCCGTCTTCATATAAGGAGCTCTGCAGGTATGAGAAGTCACATACAAATGCACACACACACACACACAGAGTAAGAGGAGTACGCTGAAGCATCGGCAGTGTGAATGTACGGCGCTATTTCTTTGACGCAGATTTGATTACATGCTTTCCAGTGCATGGGGAGAAAGCTGACACCCTGCCTGCAGTGCTTGACATGTGGTTCCCTTCCATTGAAGTCAATGCTGTGCGCTTGAATATCAAAGGGTTAGAACTAATTTGTTCAGGTGACCAAACATTTAACTGGAAGCCCGTGGGAGACAATCATCAAATCCTTTGCTCTTCTTGACACAAACATGCTCAATTTTTGGTGCTCGTAAGAACATTGGTGGCAAAGTATGAGCATCGCAAGTGACACGCCATGGTCTGGGTGGAAGTTATTGGTGGGTAAAAGTTCAGGTGAAAGGTGAAATGAATGGAACCGACCCTATGATGGCGCTGGTAGGTGATCTGACTGAGCGGCCTGGAGAGCTGCAACGGATGAGGAAGTGGAAACTAAGTAAGAATCCAACAGGATGTTTAAAACACAGGAGCCAGCAGGTTGGAGCCATGAGAAAACTCTGAGCGTGTGTGTATGTGTGTGTGGGTGAGAGAGAGAGAGAGAGATTTGGAGCTGAAGACGGTAATCACACAGCCATTAGATCCCAGAAATGTTCAATTGCGTTGTTTATGTACCCCTAATGGAGCCACATATGGCTACATTATTCTTAGAGGTAGCCCAGGTGGCAGCCAATGAAAATCAACAGGTTAATTTAGCGTTCCATATTTAACTCTGACTCTGAATATCCTGCCGTGTGCCAGTTCAATGGACTGAATACTAAATCTGTCAGAACAGGAGAGAAAGACGTAATTCTCCCCTGCAGAACTCCTGCTGCTGCAATTGAAGTGTCTGTCAGGAACCTGATCAAATTACATGGGAATTCGCCTTCAACACTGCAATCACAACTTATAATAATAACTGCAAATTCATGCAAATTAGTTTCCAATGAAAAAGATAACGCCCTATGACACAATATAACATGTTTTTTTTAAATCAATTTATGTTTAAACTTGTTTTCAGATATAATACGTGATAATTATAAATATATGGAGGTGGTATTTTTTGCACTGCGGTGTGCTTTTCTGAGTTTCTTAGACCTTATACAAATTATAAAAAGCGGGTGGTGGTGACACAAAAAACTAAATGGTAGAATTCATCAGATTATTCACATTTATATAAACACTCTACTGTGACGGTTTCAGCCTGTAATATCACACTAACCATGTCAGCGAGTTTTATGAATAACCCTTCAGTGTCTTGCTCTAGGTCACTTATGCAGACAGCCTGCTGCCCATAAAGCACCTAGTGGACATAATTGTTTGTATGTGTGTGTATGTGTCTGTGTGTGTCTGTCCATCTGTATGTCTGTGTACAGACCTGGTAGCCATTGTAAGTTGAACCCGCTTGTCTGGAGGACGACAGACCATTGAGACTGTACAAGTCAGAAGAAGCATAAGATGTCTAGGAGGAGGAGAAGGGAGGAAAGGAGGGAGGGAATGAGAAAGCAGGCCGACAGAGGGAGGGAGATGGGAATGAAGAAATACGACAGGAAGCTAAGAAACAACGGCCTGCATTTTTAAAAAGTCACCAAACGTTTCACCAAACTTGTAATTCACTCACCTCACAGTATTCATTCTATGCAAGTGTAGAGCAAATCAGTGCAATACAACTCACACTCAAGCTTCACGTTCGATATGAATGTGGTACAAATCAGGGACATGCACATGAGCAAATCCACAAACCAGTTAAATTAATAATCCATGACATTTTCATATAAATAATATTATATTATAAATATAACAATTTCACTTTGTTACTTTCTATCGCCGACTGATATAACTTTGACAATGAATGGGGACTCAGTGGTAAAGCAGGTCATACAGTTAAAGTTATCATACAATGTGGGGGACAATGAATGGGGACTCAGTGGTAAAGCAACACAGTTAAAGTTATCATAGGTAACAATAGTCTACACACGCTACACACTTGGAGACATCAGACTGGGTTGATGTGTTGAAGTGAGAGACAATGGAGAATTTTTGGGCAAACCTCTAACCACAAGACACTGTAGTTATTGTACAGTTGTTGGACTGTTGTACTGTTATTGCACTCATCACTGCACTACCACTGTGCCACTTACCTACTGTGCAATATCATATATCACTTATCATTTAGCATTTATATTATTCATAACACTCACGCTCCTGGTGTTGTATGTTATATTGTATATTGTATTATAAATTGTATTGTAGTGTACATTGTGTAATATACAGATTGTATATTTTGCGTATTGTAGTTCTTATATTTTGTACTGTATTGAATAAAAACAGGACAATTACAGTTACTACATTTCAATATATAACTTGTAAGCCTAATTCTGAGGAGAGTAGGCAACAGAAATATATGGTCAATCTGTCCCTTCATTGTCCCATATGAAAATGCTTATACAATTTCACTCATATTTCAAATACACTCAGCAATCACTGACTGACCCAAGGGTGGAACTACATCACTGGTGGGGGACAACATGTTTACTATTTGCTTGTTTTAATTCAAGTTGAGATTAAAACTCATTTTGTTAATGGACATGACATTAAACAGTGACAGAAAAACCATGCGCAAATAAAAAAAATGGAACATAATTTTCACAGCACACCACACCAAGTGACAGAAATGGGCACCGTAGGCCATTAGTTAAGTGTTACGTGCCAGACTCGTATTTTCACAAAGCCAGTTTGCAGTGCAGAGACCCACCGGCTGCAGGTCCAGTCTGGAGGAGCGAGAAACCCTGCTGTCGTCACTCAGCCTGGAGCTCTGACAGTCAGGAGCACAGAGGAGACACATCAAACCTGAGCTGCACTACAGCGCTACTGAAACCATATGTCATTTTCAACACACCCATCTGACAGCACACATTGCTGCTTCAGCACAACAACCTACTCACACATCATATGCTAGTATTAACATGTATTGGTTTGAAAAGTAATGCTGATATTAACAAAAGTCGGGTTTAAAGGAAAACTGTTCCACATCCTTTTCGCAGATTGAAAGTTTAGTTATACAGACATTTCAAAGGCAGGAATGATCTTATTGGCTGAGTTAAACCTAAATGGGCGGGGCCAAGGAGAAGGTTTTTCTGGCCAATAAGGTTAGTGTCTATGTTAACAGCTGGCCTGAAATCATGAATGAAAGAATAATAAAAGAAGAAGCCATTGCCATTTACATTTTCCGTTTATATTTTAACCAGAATTCCTTCTTTGTCATTTGAAAGTTGCCAGTTAGCCAACTATACCTGCCTTTGGCTTCACCCACTGCAGTTTAACTCAACCAATCAGATTATTTCTGCCTCCAAGAAATATTTGAATAACTAAAACTCCAATCTGCATCTTTTTTGAAGAGTGTACACTCATACCACAGCATTACCGGAACAGTTCCCCCCCCTAAAAACAAAGCAGGCATATCTGGCTCATCAAACCAAAAGCCAGGCTATATTTTATGTTGATTCAGCATACAGAGATTCATAAGGATCAAAGGCGGGCTGCCAACACCCACCGTCAGGTCTAGCCTGGAGGAGCGAGACAGTCTGCTCTCATCACTGAGTCTGGAGCTCTGAGAGCGAGACACAACAAAACATGAATATAACAGGATGCAGCCCATCTGCAACTCTCCTTCTCCAGGTGTGAACATGCACAAATTTGATTGAGTGATATTTCCATTTCCTTTCCTTACTTATGCTAGTGACTGCATAACTGTTGGACTACACTATCCAGTTCAACAAACTACTAACCCGGCTGGATATTGCACTGTAACCATCATCATAGCCGTTGCTCTGTGAACAGAGAACAAGCGCATGAGTGAGAAACATCACTGTGATTTGTGTGCGGGCCATTTGTACAGTCATGGTTCATTTGAGCTTTTACATACGTCTCTGTCTTTGTGCTTATGTTTCTTCTTTTTCTTGGACTTCTTATGCGAGTGTGAGGAGGAGCCCTTAGGATGAGAGGAAGAGGTGAAAGGAGAGGGAGAAGAGTAAAGATGGATGCCATGGTGCCACAAGTGGGTTCACTGTGTAAGTCACTGCAAAACCAGCATGCATGGCATTTTTATTGCTTGCTTGAATTACTTTAATTACTGCTTTATTCTTTGTAAAGCACTTTGTAAAACTTATTTGAAAAAAGCTATATAATTATATTGTTATTATTATTATTATTGTTGTTATTAGTTGTTGGCTGGCCATGCTCCCTCATTCATCACTGATTGATCAAACGTTCCACTACTAACACATGCAAAACACAGGCAACACACACACGCACAATGGATTCTTGACACTGATCCACACAAAATTATCCAGACGGTAGCAACAGCATATTTCACACACAAGGACAGACTGTATTAACCAGACAACACTACCTGATTCACCTGTTTGGACTAAGCCAACTAAGCCAGATATTCAGATCTGATACATTCATCTGAGGTTAAGTATTTTCCACAAGTACATACCATAGGAGAAATACTGCTTCATATTTGGAGACATAACAGAGCCTAAAATAGAACCGACTGTGTGTTTGGGTTGGAGCGGACGACAAGCTCGCTCTATAATAGTACATCAGTTACATCAACAGGATTACATGGGCAAACATAGCGTTCTTTTGAAGTAATCAAATGTAATCACTCCCAAGGTAATCAATGATCCTTGGCAATAGCAGATGTAACTGACCGAACTGGGGGAATTTCTTTCAACTGTAACAATCAACAATATGTATCATGCATCTCCCTCTGAGCCCAAGAACTGTAAAATATCAAACCATAAAAAGCCTTCACTGCCATATTGCATAGAATATAAAAGCTTCTCAGTGACAGAAAATAAAACTCAGTCCATTAAATGTCTAAATTGGAGAACAATTTGGACACACAAACATGACATGCTTAGTGTTATAAAGCAGGTGTGAGTGTTATTGATTCTTCCTTACTGTATAAAGCCAGTCGCTGACTTGATCACACTGACAAGAAAAACTACAAACCAACTGTTAGTCAAACGACGACCCACTCACACAACAAACTTTCAAGCAGAGGGGTTAAATACTAAACCCAGGTTCATCATCAGAACAGAAACCCTTACCCCTCCACCATAGGCCCCGACTGCATCGAGATCCGACTGTGCAAAAGACACCAGAACATCGTCACCGAGGGGTGCCACCAGATAGCACCCTGTTAAATTACTGGGAGTAAACGCACTGCCTTGAAGCTCCACATAACCAACCAGGCAGGAGGTCAAAGGTGAATCTCACAGTGAATGGTAAATGGATTATCGTTTATGTGCCAGCTTGGATTAATTGCAGTCTTCTTTTTCATAAGAAAAGCCTCAAAGGGAAGCGAGTGGAACTGAGAGGCGTGTGGCGTTTGAGTGATACTGACCCTGACGCTGCCCCGGCTCCCCACTGACATCCGCTCATCATCGTCTGACAGCTGTGAGAGAGAGGGAGACATGGGAGTGGATGGTTAGGGCTTTGAGCAGGGGAACAATGTATGATTGGCGGTCAGTCATGACATTGAACTGTGTATGAATAACAGGAGGTGACCTGCTGCAATGAAACATGGTTAGTGATCAGATATTGTTATTCAAAGATTTCACCTGATGCTTGTGTTCTGTATGAACTTCATGTTTATTGACATCATGTGCTTGAGCACAAGAACCACTTTGGGCCTCATTAATAAAAGGTTATTTTATTTATTTTCTTTGCATATTCTATTTACTTTTACTTGATTTGATTTATTATTGATATATTTATTTTTTGATTTTTTGATTTGTTTGCCTTCTATTAAAGCACTTTGAGCTGCATGTTGTGTATGAAAGGTGCTACACAAATAAAGATTATTATTATTCTTGTGCAGAAATGTCGTGCTTCCAACCAAATCCAGGTCGAAATAAAAAAAAAGAAAAAAAAATGTCATCATGACCAGACTATACTGATTTTTGCCAATGTTTTGTGATATATACTTTTTTTTTTTTAATCATATTCTTTTAAATGAGGATGCATTTTTATACATGAGGCCCATCACACTGGAGCCAACATTAGACACTTGGTTGCACCCTGCAGTCTTCGAGTATTGATATTTCTATAACTTAATATTTCCCCAAGTGGTGGAGCGCAGGATTATGGAGGAAAGGCAAGAGGAGATGGAGAGAGAGGGAGGGCTACAAACCGTGCTTATCCGTGAAGGGCGTGAGTATCTCTCACTGTCCTCCTGGAGGAAGGAAGAGGAGGTGGGGGTGAAGATGGAAGAGCAGATGTGGGAAGTGAAGGAAGAGAGAGATGTCAAAGGTCAAGCAGACAGATGGAGGATGGAGGTAACCTTCTCTTGAGGTACAAAATGAGGTTTGAGGTCAGTGTTCTCTCTAAACCATTCGTCCAGTCCTGAGCCATGGCAGAGTCTGCAGGTTTTCATTCTGGCCAAACACTGCAGCAGCTGATTTCACTGATTAGTTCCTCTTCTCTGGTTGAGGTTTTGCCTGGTGTCCAGCCCCCATGAATCGTCTTTAGCACTTTTTGAATTTGCATGATGATTCATAGGGGTCTGGATGCAAGCCTATCCACCGGCAGTTAATTCGGACAGATACTGTCTGACAAACCTGATTGGATGGTCGATGTAGGCGGGACAAACCTATTTATGACGCCTTTACAGAGAGCAAGCAGGTACATCAAGCTCTTGCCAAAACCAGTGGGAAGAACCGCAAAGACAGCCTGATCCCTGAGGAAAGCTTTTAAACATGCTGATTGTTTCTGTTTTAATTCATCAATGCCATTACATTTTTTAAGGACTGACAAAAGCGCTAAATCTAGCTTGCCATCATCCAATTCCTTTGCCGGCGCTGCCATTTTAGTAGTTGTTGTCATGCTTTGTAACGCCCGTCATAAACAGGTTTGTCCCGCCTACAGCAACCATCCAATCAGGTTTGTCGGTTTGACAGTATCTGTCCGGAATAACTGCCGATGGATGGGCTTGTTGCCAGACCCCTATGAATCACCATGCAAATTCAAAATGTGCTAAGGACTGCAATTCATTTTGTTAATCAAATCAGGGAAATCAGTTGGTGTAGTGTTTGGTTGGAATAAAAACCTGCAGACTCTTCCATGGCGCAGGACTGGACATGACTGGCTTAGAGGGAACACTGAGGTGAATAGCTTGTCAGCATGCTCAGAAACATACCACCCACTTGTTGGTACATTTCTACATAGTTTCACAATGCCCTTTTTATATGAAATAAGACACTGTCGATTCTAGGTAACTTTTTCCAAAGCTTGCACACTCACTTCACAGCATCGGTTCCCACGCACAGCCATGCATGCACTTAAAACCATCACAATGACCCAGTAATCCAGTCAACAAGACACATGTTGCACAAACACAATTAGCTTCTGTCCTGACGCTGCAGCTTTGTCCACTCCATGCAAACAGTCTTACTGTTGTAGAGCTACTGTAACGTTAAATTTTAGCCTAAAACCTCTGCAATAATAGTACATTAAAAGTAGATTATTGTAGTCGAAAAAACAAATTGAGAGAATACAAGTCATGTACTGAGTATCCTCACTGGTGCATTTGATTTCCTGATTATGTGGGATAATTAGAATTGAAGTAGCTAAAGTAGTAAACACGACACAGTAAAACCCATGCAGTCTAACACCAAAGGGACAGATGGTCATGCAGATTCAAACCCAAACAGGCACACTGCTGCTTTGAATAAGTGGATTATCATTAATGGACAAGCTTTGATACATTATAATCTGTGATTTTGTAAAAAGCCAGGAATAACGGGAATTATGTGGAATTCAAAGGCAGACTTGGTACAATATAAAAGCTTCCCAAAAACACAAATCAAAACCCAATACATCTGTAAAGAGGCAGAGAAATGCCTGAATTGGAGCTGAATGCACACACAGGACATGCATAGCATTTAGTATAAGGGAGGTATAGTTTTTAGTATCGTTTGTGATCAGAGCACGGAAACTGTACCATCCATTGTTCAATATCTCCCCATTTGCTGTCCGATCGGTCATCTAATTTGGTATCCAAGCCATAATACTTCTAAATTGGGCAAAAAGAGGAAGAGGAAAAATAGGAAATGAGGGCAAGGAAAAACAGTTCAGAAAACAAGACACAGGTAGCAGATTCTCATTATCATTCACAATGTGTCATCATTTTATGTGTATACAAACCCGCTGTCATTTTTTTTCTTGACACAATTATAAGCAAATGCCTATGATTATTACATAAGCATGCTTAAAATAAATGATAATGAAATCCAAAGAGGTGAAAATGAGGAAGAGGAGGCCTACCTTCTGGACCTGAAAGATCTACACACCAACACCGGAGGAGGGTAGAGGAGAAAGAGAGTGGGAGAAATCAAACATGAAAAACAGAAAAAAATAGAACAGGCTTAATGAAAATAGTGGAAAATGAGATGGAGATGTCATAAAGTCACAGAAATCAAAACAGGATGAAATGAATGCTTGTGCGGCGGTGATGGAAGACAGACGCAGGGACAGAGGTGAGGAATGTGAAATACCCAGGAACTTGAGGAGTTCACCGGAGATCTGCCCAACACCTATGTGACTGGGTTGCCACGGTAACCAGGGTATCCCCCACATTTCCATAAGGTTGGTGCTGTCTATGTCACCTGGAAGTGTGTCTCTGTTCCCATGACTATAGAGTCTGAGTCTTGTGACAAACAACTGGCCTCTGACATATCTTCACTTTTACTTTAATCTGGCACTACAGCATCGCATTTTGAATACGGCGGCTTGGCGTGGGGAGACAGTTGTCATCACTTTGTACAAATTAACTCTGGGCTTTAGAGATCAATATAGAATTTATACAATTAAGTACAAGTTATATTATTGTGAAAATTTAACCAACTATAAATCTTCACCTTAGCTATGATTGTAATCACTCACAAATCATTTTGATGACGTCAAATGATGGGAGCATTTACCAATACACAGGATTTGATGTTGCAGTCCTTTGTGACATAATCCAAGATGAGCATTCAGTCATACAGAAGCCAAATTCATATCAAAAGAATGATCCACTAAACCATAAATGAGGACTATAGTCTATGCCATCATAAACCTACAGGACCATCAGACAGGCAGCACCATTCACCAGCCACCTCATCTAAATGTTACAGGGTTGAGTGTGTGGGTGCAGGTCTGTCACTGTGGTTATCAAGTGGTCTACTCCCATCACAGATGTTTGGTTGAATTCAGCCACAACGACTCCTCCAGAGGGCTCAACAGCTTTCTAGCATCAGTTCCCACGGACAGCCATGCCCTCTACCTACACTTAGGCTTATCCCTAACTCCCAACATGACTCAATAATTTCGAACCCGCTCGGTGAACTTACTTCTGGGTTCTTCATCTATTAGTCTGCATGGACTGCTGTGATGCAGTGGCGTATATAACTAAATCTGATCGATGACATAAGCATTTCATACTGACTTTATACTAGCGTTACTGTACCAGAAAGCGGAGGTCACATTCAAATAAACTAATAATAAATTAGGTCTATATTTCATCGCCATGTGACATGGGAATGTATAGAACCTGTACTTGTTTTCCTCAGAGAGTGGGAATAAACTCAGTGATATTGAAAGTTCCAGCAGTGATACTCAATCCAGCGCACCTGAACCTCACACTGCATGGATAAAGCTTGCCAGACTGCTTTTTATTCCCTCGTCATTTGCGTTGATCTCCTCCACAGCAGCCAGTCTGAGGTCCTCGAGGTCCAGGAACTGAACCCAGCAGCCCCGCACTCCAAGGAAACTAACTGGTCAAGCCTGCGGGCTAAAGCCAAAGCCCTACTCGGTTTATTCAATAAATGCATCGCTTGTTAGCATCTAAATTCATGCCCTGCTAATTGAACTAATTTTATATACCATTAGACGTCACAGTGTGCAACAAAGTGTCCTCAGATAACCTCAATATAGCAAAACCAGACACTGAAAACCTCTTCTTTGCTCGCGTGGGTATCAGACTTTCAGTATAAAGGTCAATTACAGAATATATTCACACCAAGTCCAGGCTTGCTCATATGGCAGAATCAAGACAGCATCCAATGTGTGACACAATCAAGAAATACTACAAGTAAAAATAAAAATTTGTAACACTCACCAAGAGATGTCAGATTAAATCCATAGGACCTGCCTTTTAAGAGATAACGCTTACTGTATTTTTTCTATAACTAAAGACTAAAGACTATCATACAATCTTTCCTTGATCAACTACCAACTTCTTCTGCAATATGTTTCACAGCCGTTCCCTTGCTGAACGCCTTGCTGTGAATTAAAGCAAATATCTTCCACCTTTTTGTGCTTTTCTCAATACCTGCACCAAACAAATGCAGTCCAACCCACATTTAAAGTACACCCCATCCTTACAGTTGCACTGCCTGTCCCATTGGTCCAGTCCTTTAATCCAGATTTACCACCACTGTCTGCCTCTTATGCTTGCCCAATATATGGATTGGCTGCTTTGTAATTCTGGCTTTCACAAATCTATTTTCAGATGACCTCTCCGTCCACCGCATCACTTCATAGATTATCCAGGAGCGCTTTTTGTTCCTGGAGTACGGCCTCTTGCCCTCACAAGTCCATTGCTCTTAATTTTACAGTCCCAGTCGAGAGGAAAGGTCAGGTCCTGACATTGAGAACCTCTTGTTGCTGCAGAATTGAAGGATTTTTGGCATTTGTCTTGTTTAGACCTGAGACATTTACTCTTCATTATAAATCTTATTATAAACCACTGTAGAAGTGCTGGCTTTGGAGTCAGCATTTTTTTTAAATTGAGTCATCCTCCTCACCTTCAAGCCTGTGACAAATGTGCATGACAGATGTGTTTATAAAATATCACACCATGAATCTCGGAGTGGGAATTGCCAGAAAGCTCCTGATACATTAATATTCTTTTTCTTTGTTTTGAAATACAGAGTTCTGTGATTTGAAGCCAATATGTTACAATTTACTATTCTGCAATCTTTCAATCTGGCATGCAATTCCACGCATAAATCAAGTATGAAAGAAATGGAATAAAATGTCCCAATCAAATATACTTAAGAGTAAATAGCCATAAATCAAAATTCAAGACCTTTTAGACTTTCAAGAAGTCTTAAAAAAAGGATGACTTCTTTATTTTCGAGAGCATCATTATGTGGCATTTCATAGCCTAAATAACATACTGATAAGTGGCAATAGGTGCTGTTTTCCCCTTTCTGTTCCCAATGCATTACTTTGGGGAAAACACAGCAATAATATAAAGTACCGATTTCCCACCATTCCTGCATAAAATGTGATTTTTCTGTACAAAACCTGTTTGTTCCATTATAAGAAATGTATTATTATAGATTAACGTATTATAAATCAATAGTGCAACTTCAATCTCTTCATCTACCTGTGCTACATAGGCTTTGACATCTCAACTCTCTGTTTTAACTTCTGCCAACAAAAAACAACCATCACAAACCAAACCATGTCCTTCCCTCCTTCTGCTGTGTGACATGTGAATGAAGACTTGGCAGAGCACACTGTGCCACAAAAATTGTCCATGCATAGTGCAAAAGCTTGAGGATTTATAACTGACTTCAGAGATCCCAGCGACTTACTTATCTCCCATTACGCGTCTGGACACCCAATTAGGAACTGAGCTGGACACGGTCATTAGGCCCATTCATCAAACCAGTTACACAATCAGCTTACACGTTTTGCACCCGTTCTGTCGGACTCACCGCGTTCCCCTTCTTCAGCGGAGGGGTTTGCGGGCGGCCGGTGAGGGCGGCCCTCAGCCCCCTCCCTGCCAGCCGACGCCCAGCCGTCCTGCTGCCCTCAGGGTGCCAGGAAGAGGTGCATCCTGTATCTGATCTGTCCTGTCCTGTCCTGTCGGGATCACGGCGTGACGGGGACACTGAGGTTTGAGCTCACGACTAGAGAGGCAAGCGGACGGTTTGAGTTTGCGCCGCTATAAAACTAATAATCCAGCCTTAAGTCCCGTCTTCAGAGTGTGAGAAAACATCCAAAAGTCAAGATCCTGAAGGTGGCTGTGAGCGCAGCAACCCATCGCTCATGTCAACAACACAGCAACAACAACAACCTCTCCACTACAGGCTGGACCAAGGAGCGCAGCCGAGCTAAGCTACTTTGGAACTTGGCTAAAGGTTTTAAGGGACACACACATGCACGCACACACACACACACACCTCCTGACCAGACTCAGCTTAACACTGACCCTTAATCCAGTAAGTATGACTGGTGTGTGTGTGTGTGTGTGTGTGTGTGTGTGTGTGTGTGTGTGTGTGTATATGTTTGTTTGGGCTCACCACCTGTGTTTTGATTGCCAAATAATTGTGTGCCACTGGGATGCCGATTATCCCAGTACACCTTAATGGGAAAACTGTTAGCCTTAATAGCTAACACCAGACTACAAATCTATTGTATGCAATAGATTACAATGTTGGAAAAATTGTTGAGAGGGTATTCACTTCCATACACTATACCAGTCAAACGTTTGGACACACCTGATTGAATGTACTATGTTTTTCATTCTCTTAAAGCCATTTTGAGCTAAGGGCTTCTGCTTAAATGCTTGAAATTTGTTTCTTAGACAAATATAAATAGTGAAGTTGATCCTATGTATAAATTTCTTTCCAAAGCCTTTGCCTTTCAATCAAGGCAAAGGGCGGCTACTTTAAAGAATCTAAAATATAAGATAGTTTTGATTTGTTTAACACTTTTTTGGTTACTGCATGATTCCATTTGTGTTATTTCATAGTTTTGATGTCTTTACTATTATTCTAAAATTTGAAAAATAGTAAAAATAAAGAACAATGCATGTGTCCAAACTTTTGACTGGTAGTGTATATTTTCTTTTGCGACAGTAGGAAAGATCTTTGGGTTACAGAGAAGGACAGACACAGGAGAGAAAGTTGTGTCAGGATTCAATTGAAGGCCAGCTGGGCTACATGTGGTTACAGAGTCAAGGGTCTTAACCACCAAACTGTCTCTGGGCACAGAGAGCAGGCAACCTTTGTGAGTTTGGTTTGCACAGGTGAGAGGCAGAAGCCTGTTTGTCTGTATGGGATTACTGCAAGCTAAGAATAGCGATCCAGGAAAGCAGGGACTCCCCACTGTAGAGATCAGAGGTGCTAAACCACAGCAAGGAAAAGCACAAGCAGCACACCGCTGACCAGCAGTCCAAACACAAACTTTCATCCCTCCACCTGTTTCAACATGATCAGAATGCAGTGCTGCTGCCAACACTGGCTGAGGTGCTGCAGACTGGGGAGCAATCCAGGGCCAGAAATTAACTTTGTTTCAGAGGGCAATTTTTGCCCCCTTGACCTGATTTTTAGGGTCACTTTGGTCCTTTTGTGGGCAAATATATTGAACTATGAAATAATACATTTGCATTGCGTATTGACAAATAAACACTCATTTTGTATCAGTAAGATTTGTTTTATTTTGAATCATAATATACCACACGTCCTACACTTCTTTCCTACCGCTAGAAGCTGGCAGCAGGCCTTACAGAAGAGGAAGGTGCTGTTTTCCCCTTTCTGTTCCCAAACAGTCCACCTCCCCCCTCCACTGTTATTTTTTACAATATTGTTTTTTTTATTTTTGGTTGACGGAATGGTTTGTGGGGGTGGTCGACATTTTCTTCCATTGCTGGCTGCATGATGCAAACGCTTTCTACTGCTTCAGGCTATATATTTGATTGTTTTCTGATCCAAAACTTTTTTCCTGCATTTCCCCCCCATTTTTCCCCACACAGGAAGCACTAGAAAGAATCCTCCAGTCACAGACTCAAACGAATCAACAACGGTGGCCCATAGGGGACTATAGGTCAGCAAATAAAATGTGAACAGGGTAAAATACAAAAAAGGCTATTCCTAATTATTGGGGGCATTTTTGCCAAATGTTTTTTAAATTCATGGGCATTTTATGAACTTTGAAGGACATTTGTAAAAATAAAGTAAAAGGATACAGCAGCCATCAAAACAGTATGCCTTGGTGTTGGATCTTAACTGCATGACCTGAAAATTTTCCCATAAACCTCTTGGAGGAATTTTCCAATTTGGCCTGAGATTAATTGGACAAGGCCCAAACCCTTCTAGAGTAATTAGTGAGCCTCTTTGAGGACTTACTACTCATTGCCTTGCCAGACTGTGAACTAAACCTCAGAGCAAAACCACACTGCAAAAAATGTTCATCTTTAACCTCAGTTAACCTCATATTCACTCTTCAAATCCTAATTTCCTGAACCAAATCAAAATCCTGATTAATGGGCAAGAACATTTCACTTGCTTCTGCTGAAGGGTCACTTACTTTCTTGAATCAATTGGGATTATTGTTTTAGCATACAGTGACTTTATTCAAGAGAGTTTGTGTAGAGCGGCATCAGTGAAATTTTATCACCAAATTGACAGATTATAAAATGTTTTTTTTAAGAAAAATTTGATTTTAAGATGCAATCTTAGATGATGTATAAAGATATTGTTCTTGGTATTTTTTGCACTATAACCTTCTGCCAGGCCTTGATGCGTTTCTAAGGTATGTGACATCTGATTCAGGAGAATGTAATAGTGTTGAAGTTCAACTATGATATCAATATGTACACTGTATAAAATATGTTGACTTTTTTTTGGTTTAGATGGAACATAAGGGGCGATGTAGATGGGAGACACTTCCAGAAACAAAGTGAGACAGGGTCATAACTCTTCAAAATGTTTTCTGCCAACTCCTTGGGCTTTTGCCCTTTACAGTTACCCATAACGTGTTTTTTTTTTTGCATCATTTTTTGCATCATTTTTTGCTTTAGATGTGAGAGTGTGTCTGATGCCGTACGACATAGAAGCGTTGGGTTCTACCTCTTTCTGTTGCCTCTCCAGCTCCTTCATGCGGATCTCTCTGGCCTCTGCCCTCGCTGCCCTCTTCGCTGCCAGCCGGGCCTCGGCCTGAGGGGCAGACAGGGGGAGAAATAGAAAGAAAGAGAGAGAGAGAGAGAAAATAGCAGTTGATTTAGTCGAGCTCGCACTGGCACACAACTACACATCTATAAAGGGTGAGCGTGCATGTGACCAGAAATCCTAGACAGAGTTCTAACAAAACTTTTTGCAAGTCATGGTTGGGAATCAAATACTTTGTCAGCTGTCAAAACAACAGGGGTAAATGGTTCTATAGTTTTAACAATGTATGCTCCTAAAAACTGAAAAAGGAGCACAAGTGTAACTTCAGATTCATATCACAGATGGCCAGTTTCATTTTTGCAGATCACACTCCCAAATTTGGTATAATGTGTTCCTTATGTGGAAAAACATGGCTTAATCAATCAAAGTAACAACTGAAACATAAAGAGAAAAGGTAATCCACTATGCCACACTATGAATATTGCTACAAATGCTGGTAGATGGATCAATAGTGTTGAAGCAGTGTCTATAAGCACAGAATACAAGTGTGCGCCAGACTCAGAACAGATATAGCTCAGTGTATTTATGTGTATGCAATCTTGTGAGAATGTGGAGACCCAGTCATGCATGCAGTGAAAACGGTGTGGAAATGTGTGTATGTATTTATATTTCTGTATTTGAAGGTATTGCCTTTGCTCCACTCAGCACTCCGGGCAAGAGCAGGGCCTTTTCCTTAAAAGGATCTCTCTCAGAGTGTGTGTTTGTGTGTGTGTGTGTGTGTGTGTGTGTGTGTGTGTGTGTGTGTGTGTGTGTGTGTGTGTGTGTGTGTGTGTGTGTGTGTAAGCACTTCCTTCCTGACTCTCTGTGGCAGACAGAATGTGGCTGCTCGCCTCTAGGCGGGGTCACTGTACTAATCCCTCCTACCGTCACACTAATGCATTTCCCCAATGTCAGACACTATGACCCAGTAAGAGGAAAACACAGACTAAGATATCATCCGTTTCTCAAACACTAGCCTGCACCAAGGGCACGCATGCACACACACACACACAGACACACACACACACACACACACAAACACACACACACCTTTAGCTTTGACTTTCTTAAACCCTACTATCTCAAAATACTTGCATCCGCCTCTAGACTTAAAAAAAAAAGTAAAAGTAAAACATGTCTGGTCTCGGTAACCAAAAGAATTCTGTCTGTCTCCAGAACACAAACCAGACACTTTTTAAAAGGTTCAGCAGCTTGACCTCTGCATTCAACACGCTTTTGTTCTCTCTGCACTTCTTCAATCTTGAAAAAAATACTATTGTGGACAGCTGAAACTATTTTCAACTTCATTTAGAATCAGTTCTTACCAAAGAACCCTCAAATCTAACTTTTGTAAGGAATAGAAGATGGCTGGATGTTTGTTTCACTTTTCCGTTGCAGAAGCACATTCTCTGAGTTCACTCCTCTTCATAAATCTGGGTCAAAAGTCAATTTGTCCCAGTTTTCACCTTTTCTTTTACGCTCAGAAGATTCAATGAGTTCTGTGATGAGAATCTCAACAGGGGCTCATGAAAGGCAGCTCAGCCCAGGTCTCATGTAGGCTACTTCCCATTGAGATTAAGGTGAATGACGTGGAAGTAATAGCTGCAGGAGTGTAAATACCAGCTAAGGGGTCTTCAGCAAGGCCTGAAAAGATCTGCTTGAGTCAGCACTTCTGCCTCAGAGGTGGAGAAAAGTTTCATGGTGGCAGAGGCCTAAAGGTTACAGCAGCGGGCTTATGTGACCGGAGAGTCGTCAGCACAAATCCCCCGACCTACAAACATCTGGAAAGGGAAAGCGAATGCAAAATGCTTTCCACTCCCTCAACAAATGCCACTTAGCCAACGCCAAAGTATTGCAATGCAAAACAGTGACAATATGTAGGCTATCGTGGAGCAGAAAAATAAATTTTTATTCTGCTGTAATCACACATGAGACAGTTTGGCCATCACAGTTTCACAAGCTCTCCATTGAAATTGCAGTATTTGAACTTTGGAATGACATTTTTAAATAGTTGTTTACATTCTAGCACGCCAATGCCATTGCTAGAATGATCTGCATCTCAGAAATAAACATAATTCTGCACAGTCATTCTTTGTTGTCATTGAACTTTTATTTATCACATTGAATCGTGAACCCCATATCACATATCGAATTGTATTGTGAGATAAGCATGTCATCTCATCCCTACAAAACAGTCGTCTTAGTCTTAGTGGCGAGGGAGACATTCCAGGAAAAGCCCTCACTGTTTGCTGTTCATGTCCTTGCTTTGGCTCGTGCACTGATTGCCTAAATGGCATTTCCTCTAAGTCAATGATTGCTCATTGTCCTTGGGATTCTTAATGTGTTTGTGCCCATGCGCTTTTAGGACACACAGTTCCCTATTCAAACACTGTGCCTGTGCCACACACACACACACACACTGAACTGCATGGGAACGGTATCTTCCTTTTTTTTGTACACTTCTTTTTCCATTTCCCATGGGCTGAGTAAGTTGCAGAGTAACATGACATCACTCTTTTAGCCTCCAGCAACAAATACACAGCGCTTGAAAACCTCCAATAACATGCATGGGTTCAACAAGCTCAGAGGTTAAGGGCTGCGAGTCAGACGGCTTATCATCTGTCACTGCTGAGCATCAAAAAACAAACACCAGCTATTGACTGGATTAAGAACAGAGGCAGGCACAAACACACAAATTCCACAGACAACTGAACGGATGTCAATCAGACTGGGGTGAAAAGTTTTGCAAATACTATTTATGGTTTGCTTTGGCCTACTTGGGTGTCAGATGGGTGGGGTTTACCACATGCAGTACAACACAATAAGTGCCAGGACATGCAGACAATCACAGGAAAAGTATTTGAATGCCGTCAATATACTTTCCTGTGTGAATGACAACTTACTTGACACTCTCTGAATTGTCCTGATGCAGTAAACCCCGCCCATCTGGCACTGCATGCAGGGTAAAACAAACTCTAAAAATTAGGTGTCAGATTCATCTAATACTAGTCCGCCACGCTCTCTGCTAGTCATGCTATGCCAGCATCTATTCTTTGTCACAAGCCAACATTAAAATGACTTACAGTACAGCTGATTAAGACACATAGCTGTAGCAATAATATAAAGATAGGAACAGCAGCGTCAAAAAGGTTCATTTGAGCCACTGTTTAAGTAACAGCTGAGGCCTGTATCTTTGAAAGAACCACATCTACTGAATAGAGAAAAAACACAAAAAAATCAGCAATATAATTTTGATAACTGCTTAATAGTTTTAGTCATTTGTCAAGTAAAAATACCAAACATTTTCTGGCTAGAGCTTCACAAATGTTAAGGATTGCTGCTTTTCTCTGTTTCATCTCATAAAATGAAGACTTTTTTGGCTGCTGGTCAGACTAACTAAGCAATTTGAAGAATCACTGTGGGCTCTGGGACCTTGTGATGGGCATTTGTCATTTGTTTTTGACATTTTATAGACTAAATGATGAATTGATTAATCAAAAAAGTAATCAATAGATTAATTGATCATGAAAATAATCGTTAGTTGCAGCCCTAAAACGAACAAACAAATACAATTGTTAATAATAGCCACCTCACTCTAAGGACACTAAATTAATCCCAGGTGAACTGAGTAGCTGCACACACATCCCAGTCCGCACAGTGCAAGGTTCCCATTGCATTCGATTTATCTGGACCAAGTAAAGTGACTTTATCTTTAATCTGATCGAGCATTTATTCTTGACTAGGCTAATGCCACCCAAGCCCAGACACACCCTGGCACAGAACATGCAACTGGGTCAAACCTCGCCTGGTGGACAGTCACGCACTGTGGAGAGGAATAATATCTAATGAAGATAAAGTCTCACTCTAACAGGTTCCTTGATTCATCCCAAGTTTTCAAACACAGCACATATTAGAATCAGCATGCTTTGCTAAACACATGCAACAAGAATCATACATGGTATTCAATGCAGACTATAGAAGAAAGCCACCTCTTTTCTGAAGTGAGAGCAGGATCTCATCAGTATTAGTAATTTCAGTACCAACCGTTTTTTTAGCAGCCCCTAAAAAACCCTGAATGATTTCATCGTTTACATATTACTGCTTCCCTTTTCTGTTGGGCTGGGCTGTGTCACCACATCCTCATGCTCACTCAGAGTCAACTCGTGACACCAGAATGCACTGTTTTGTAATGAGAAATAGGGCGACTGGATGTCGCCTATAACGCTAGTCTGAATACAAGGATCCATGTCAACGTACTGAAGAGGAAGTCAGAGAGCTGACTCACACACAAGAGGTCACAAAACTCCAGTCTCACTTGTACACACCCACTACTTTTCCAAGAAAATGTTATATTGAAAGTCGACTCCCACCAATCAATTGGGGAATTTCTACGCCGATCCAACACAAACACAAATCTATACACCTGAAGACCAATGCCATTATTCAAGCATCAACAAGATGAAGTTCAAATATTTGTAAATATTTACAAGGTTTTAGCATGTGCTTTAAACTTTTTGTAGTATAAGATGGGTGGGGTTTTCCACATAGGAGTCATTCAGCAAACAATAAGTGTCAGAAAGCTTAGACAATCACAGGAAAAGTGTTTGAAAGTGGATTTATTGACTTACCTGACACCACCTGAGTTTCCCTGATGCAGGAAACTCCACCCACCTGGTATACCAAATGCCTTAAAACAAACACTACGATTTCTGTTCAAAACTATTTGACGCAGGTTTGCCCTAAACAGATCATACCTATGTAACGTCACAAACCATTAGTCTAGCATACATAAATTCCTCTTTACCTTTTTGCAGTTATCAAAATACACCATGATGTCGGTCACTGTAAGCATGTGGAATCCAGGATCATCTGCGTTCCCACACATCTTGGACCTGAGAGGTTGCACTTGCCTCTAGTCAGGAAAATGCTCCGTCTAACTAGGCCAAAAGACAGAATCGCACATCTTTCTTCCTCCTCCTGTATGGCTATTTATAATGACCTACATGGACTCGGGTTCCATCAAAACTGTTCTAATTCAGCACAATTTCAATGGTGTGACTGTCCTCCTGAGAGCAAATGAGCTAGTTCATTGCAAAAATGGATGCTGAAACAAAATTTATTACCTTGAAATACCCTTTCAAATGGCTTAAGTGCTGTCAAAAGTAGGATTGGGTTACAGCGGAGGGTTTAGGCTGTGTTGTTCAAGCATTCTGGGTCAAGGTGAGGGGTAATGTAACATATGTCCAGTGGGAGAAATCTGCTTCCCTTAACTGGCAACCCAAATCTTATCAGACTAGAAACCTAAGGTTTGCAATTCACAAAATCAATACTTGCACTCACTACCAAAAAACTGAACAACAGAGACAATAGAGGAAGTTTGTGAGTAAGCAATGCTCCACCCAGCTGGAGCTAGGAAATAAGGCCAAAATAGTACATCACAATATTTCTGATGTCTTTTTGATGTGTTTTTAATGTGTTTTTTTCTGTCATGGTGGTCCTTTCATTCAAGAAGGCTCATCCAGTTTCCATGAGAAACAAATGCAACTACAATCCATTTTCTATCGGATTTGAAGAAATTTGACATGAAAACAAAGTGCAGTTCTACTCTTTACGTCATGTCCTTCACTGTGTGTGCTACATACTGTATGCCACAGCAGCTCCCCAGTGACAGCAGAGGACAGAAGTATTGTCCTGGATCCTATCAACCTGATCCCTTGTCTCTGCTGACAAGTCTCTGAGGGCACCGAGTCTTTATCGAGGTTTCCAGTGCCACCAGAACTAAATGCCAGTGCGGTCCGACTCTGCCTCTAGAGAGCTGAATTCCCACGCCCTGAATGCCAGTCTTCAGCAACCAAAATGGCCGGGTATTTTAATGGCTGTGAGTGCTGACAAGCTGGACAAAGAGAGGATACAGAAATAACTCTGATTTCTGACCAAGTGGAGGTTAGACCGCTGTTGAAAGACGTGAAACCATAAAGTGGATTCACACACTGATAAAAAACTGCAAAAACTTTGATTATTATCCAATCGAGATCGATGATGGTGATAATGAATAACTCAGCTACAAGAAAAAATAACATGTTTCCCTGTTGCAAAATCTAATAAACCTCCCAGATGTTTGCCAAAAGGGAGTGGCTGCTAAAAAGTTATATAGCCAGTAAAGGCCAAGTCTCAGCTCCTTCTATACCCACAGACATGAGTCAAACGAACAGACAGCGTCATTTCCAGAAAAGGAGCAGAACTGGATAAATCAGGTCCTTGTATTCACACTCATAAAAAATTCCCACAAAAATGACTCAAAATGTGATGCATAAAGGCATGGCCAGATAACCTCACTGGGAAAAACTTACTCAAACAGACTCAAACTAGACAAAATAAACTAAACTGAAATGATTAAACATACTGTATAATCCACCTTTACAATACAACCATTGTGGATATCTGTCTATCTTGTATAGAGCTACAGTGCAGTACAGTAGTGCTATGTAAATGCTTTACTTGGTTTTAAACCTGCACTAGACAAGATTTATATGTAAAAATACACCCATCTTATCTAAATCACAAAGTGGACCTGCAACAAAGAAAAGTGTCCCATCCCCACTAACCGAGACCCTGCATACTTGCGCTATTTGCCCAAATTAATTTCAAGTGTTGGGTATGGTCACTAGCGGAAATGACGAATCGAAACTGAAGCGCTCTGTCCACAGAAAGATGGAATCACCAAAAATGGCTGAAGCTGCTGAGAAAAGATTTTTTTTTCCCACCATCTCTCAACGCCTACCAGCCACAAATAAGAGGAAATTTATGTCAGAGGGTGTGAGTTTTACTGAGGTCACACCTGGGTAATGAAGTCCTTCAAACTTCAAACTGTTATCTCCCGCTGCCACTGGGGGCCGCCAAAGTGCGAAGTGCACCTTTAAACCCCCAAACAAGTTATGCAGTTAAGGTGGAAGATAGTCGGTAAATAAGTTATAGTGACATTAACTGTTGGTCATGGGTATGTAGACCAAAAGCACAGCGAGGTTAGACCTTAAAGGAGCACAACTACTTTTAAGCAAATTTATTTTTGTGCAATACAGTCCACTAAGCATACAGTGTGCAATGGCCTTGGCATGAACTGTAGCAAACAAATACTGGACACACACACACACACACACACACACACAGGTGAAAAAGCAGCTTATTTTCATCATACAATGCTAAGTTACTTTAGGAGCTTGTTAAAAATGTAGAGTATAACTTCACTGATATGTGCACACGACACACAAACCACAGTGAAAATGGGAAGGAAAACATTTAACTGACAGCTGTCCTCCCTGCCTCCACTGACAGCGATGCAAGTCGACCTCAAACTGCACCACAAACACAAGGAACAGCTGTAGAGTTCTCAGCACCTCAGACAAACGGTTAGCAACTGTGCAGGCCACTTCAGGCCAGGAGCAAAATAAATAGTATGATTCAGACATTTCTAAAAATAACAACAAGGCAGGCAGCTGGGTTTTAACAGTGAAGCAAAGCTACAAAACTAGCAAAGACTACATGACAACGGTGGGGAAAAAAGTTAAGTCCTCAGTGCTTACAATGTGCTTTATCTGCTGTTCTGCAGCAGATAAAGCACATTCATTCATTCATTCAAGGCAGCTAATTATGGATGGAGACTATGAAATACCATTCAACTAACAAACATGAGCCTGGCATGTTAATATTTTGCCAGAGAGCTGTGGTGGTAACTATAGCGAGACTGTGACGTACTTGAGCGTCACTTGAGATGAAAATATTTCTGTTGAGGTTACCCAGATGTTTCCAACTAGTTATGTACTGTAAGGCTCTCCTTGTTTTTCCCTCATGGAAGTAATATTGAGTTGCTTGTAGCCTTGTGCATAGTGTTTCAGGCATCAACAGTTTGTGTTGCAGCTCTCACTACTACTACTGCATGATGGGAGTGAGCAATACCTCACAGGAAGTTACACAATGTGGTTCTGTGAGCGCGGTGAATAACAGGAGATTCGTTGCAAGAAGGAATTTCTACGAGTTTTTTAAACACCCTTCCAATATCCATGCAAAGGTGTTTGCTGAACATACATGCTCTTTCTCTGCTTCTCATTCATACAGTCACACACATTCACACCAGTACAACCTCCTGTTTTCTATTGTTGGCCACTGAGCAGCTCCACCGAAGCAGTTGAGGGTTAAATGCATTGCTCAAGGGCAACATCAACAGCGGTTTCTGAGGTAGAGGTCTGACAGTCAGTGCACTGTTTGGGCTCTAAGAAGAGGAAGATCATGGTAATGGAGGGAAGAATAAGTACGACCACAAAAAAAGTCAGGTCATAATACACTATCACACCTGTATATGTGTCCTCTGGCATGTCATTTTGAAAAATACTTAAACTCTAATGGGCGTGCCAGAGCTGAATATCTGACTCAGTTAAATCAAGTAGTTTTAGTTAGTCATGCTTGTTTACAGTCTGTACTTCTGCGCGAAACACACTATGTTTGCTATTGTCTGGAACAGTGAAGGATCCTCTGTGTGTGTGTGTGTGTGTGTGTGTGTGTGTGTGTGTGTATGTATGTATGTATGTGTGTGTGTGTGTGTGTCTTACACCACAATCACTTGATTTAAGATGCAGTGTTGGTGTTTTATGAGGACACAACATGATTTGGAGGGCTTAGTAATGACTGGTGAAATGCAAAAACCTGCAATTACAAGCCTCATTTAAGTTTGCCCGCTTTGGCACTAATAACGCAGAATTTGGCTGAGAAGTGTTCTCATTTGGGCCAATCAAGTCACCTAAACAAGACAAGGAAATGCATTCCATTCATTAAAAAAAAAGGGCTTATCACCAAGGCAACCAGACCATGTGACCTTGAATACTGTGACAGCATGACATGGCACAACCCCCCTACGAGTTTCATATTCATATTAACACTAACATGGATCCTTGAGCAGTGAGCTGCAATAGGTGATAAGTCTTCCAACCGCAGACAGCATTTCATCTTCAGGTTGGTTTTCCTGTTTATCTCACTGAACTAAGGTAACCCACTTGGAGTACTTCAATCCTTATTCCAAAAATAGAGGCAGCATTCAGTGTATCTGACAGCATTTAGATGTTGTTGCTTCTTGACATGTCTTGGCTTGCGGTGAGGAATGGTAAATTGATTAAGCAATGTCGTCAAACAACGCCTGCACTCCAGTTGGACACGCCCCCTAGGGGAGGGGCCAGAGAACTGCAAGGGGGAGGGGGGGTGAAATCAAGTGGAACCAACCTGATGAAAAAATAAACAGATCTATTGTATTCCAAATAAACCCCACTGCTACCGAGCATCAAGGTAAACACAAACCACAGCAGGCTGAACATGGACAAGTTGAAATAAATTACAGCGTTTGAACTTTGATTTTTTTTCCAAGGAAATGCATTTATTGTAACTACACATAATGGTACTATTACAGTGAGTTTGAGGGTGTGAAATTCTCAAAATGTTCAAAGGGGGTGGCGAGACTGGAAAGAGGTTGAGAACCACTGATATACAGTAGATGATTCCTGGGGGTTCAGACACCTTCATCTCCTAGTGCAAGGGTTCTCAAAGTGGGGTCCGGGGACCTCCTCGGGGTGCTTGAAGGGATTCCAGGTGGTCTCCCAGTAAAATGAGGACAATTTTAATTTCACTATTAAACTAATTAAATAATGTATAAGAATGACTATTTTAATCATAGGTTGCACTCTCACCACTATCGTCCACATACAGAAACTATTAAATACTGAATTAACAACAACAACAACAATTTTCCCATATGGGTTCCTCAGACAAAATCTTTTCAAATTGGGGGTCTGTGGCATCCGTATCTTTTTGCCAGGAAACATTTGAATAACTGACCATTTGTCTTACTTTGCTCCCACTTGCTGGGAGTGTTACCTACAGTATCTACTTTGCCACAAAAACATCTTTGTGTACCACCAGCCTTAGTGTACCTGCTTGGCTAATCTATAGTGCCACTACTGAATCCCCACCCACACCCACCACTGTTCCCTAGGTTTTGGAAGGAGCTCAACAGTGCTGAATAAACAGGAAGGAGTTTGTGATAACAATCTGCATGGCCCATGCGTGTGATGATGTCATCAAGAGGAAGCCAACACACGCAGGGCCTCCACTTCCTTTTAAGGACACTTGCCTTGTTCAGGCGTCGGGGCAGGCAAGGCTAACTGCAGCCAGTGGTTTGTGTACACACTCATATCAGGAAATACATAAGCATTTGTTTGGACTATTAATATTTGTTTTAGTACTTTAGGGCATAATGGGTATTCACTGGGAAATGTCAATCTGCTTCAGCCAAATTCTGGGCAACTCGATTAAACTAAATGGATTTGCAAATACTGGACCCTCCAGAAGCATCATGCATTGAAGTATAGTGCATTGAAAACCTTTATGAAGCTTTTACAGTTAGTTTTGGAGAAGAAAACAGTTATCTGACAAAAATACTGTGTAAATACAATGTAAAATGTGTGCATGTGCATATGTTTGCTGTTTATTGGCTGCATCATGTACTGTACACGTGTGTCTTGCTTGTCCCCCCTACATTCAAGATTAACTTGACTGTGTCTTTCGAGCTTGTTCCCTAGATGACAGTGTGAGACTGAGAGGGGAGTGGTGCGGTGGGCTTCCCCTTCCTCGCCGTCGAGCCCCACACTAATCCTCTCTAAACACTTGATTCTCTTCAACGCTCCACTGAGCTTCTGACTGTCACCCAGTGACAACCTGGCAACTTAATCCCCAGCTTACATTGTCTCCTCAGACTCACACAGACACAACAGACGATCAGCAGAATCCTGAAGAGCCGTTATGTGCCAAGAGCCTGACTGAAGGAGCATTATGGGTCTGCTACTGATAATTGAGGCAAAACATTAGATATCCTACAGGCTATATCAGCCGGTTTTGTGATGGTATTATTTATACCCAACTTCTAACTACACCAAATCTTCAACCAGAAAACAGTAAAACACAATATTCTCATTATTTTGTTAAGATCAGCTGATCTTTGGTGCCAGGTGATGTCACCTTCTATAGAATACAACAGGTGGTGACATCACCTGGCACCAAAGATCAGCCAATAGCAGGTGTCAATTTCAGTTTCTGGACTGCCTAAGGCACAGGAATAACATACTTCAAAGCAGAATTTTTGTGGTATTCCCCTTTGAAACAAAGAATAACATACTTATTTCATTTTGGAACAAAAATCTTAAATTACTTGTATATTAAATATTTAGCAAGAGTGTCGTCGACACTCACTTATAAATGTTGACAACATTTATAAGTGCTCACAAACAGACTCAGCTGGAAATACACTATGACACATTAAGCTGGGGGTGATCTTTTAGTATAATACACACTGGGACTGACTGTTTACCAGAAGCTTCCAAGAGAGTGACTGTTTGCCTCAGGCCAGATTCCAGGACTGTCATCATTATTGTAATGATTGATATCTGATCCCACACTGAGGGAGCAAGTGGTGTAGTGTGGACAGAGCTTGAGGGGAGCTACATCAACTACAAACGCGTTTACAACAGTTCCCTAGTGGGAAAAAAAAACATAAAAATAAAAAAAGAATCTGACTTTGTGGTCCTGTAGCCTATGGCTCAACGGGTCATGGGAATAACTGCCAAGGTAAGGAGATCATTTCCAACTGTGGCGACACATAAAGGGGGCTTTCAGGTCACGTAATGCACCCACTGACGGCCATATTGGAGGTCTTCAGCTCTTGAACAACAGTGGCTGTGAAAAATGTGAATCTTTTTCCTGCCCAGTTCTTATATATGTATCCATTATTTGCACACTAGACAGTTTTCCACTGGACCTCCATGATGGCACCAGATGTGGATGCTAGGAGATTTGTGGCGCAACTGCAAAACCTCTGTTGGAAAATGTATGCACCCATGGTACTGTAAGGAGCTTTAGATGAAAGAATCCACCAAATGGTTAATTATATGATATACAGATGATTGATAATGATAGAAAATTGCAAAGATCAACATATATCCAGTTTATTCACAGACACATGTCCACCAGGCGGGCCCGAACATAGCTGGTGGTAGACTAAAACAATACATAAATTAGTCCGACAAGCGAAAACTCCCTACAGCAAGACCTAGCCAGGAGGGATTTGATCATTCTTTTCACCAAATTGTGGTCTTGAATGCTTAAAGCCTGGGCTTTATAATTAACTGGTTGGTCAATAATGTGAAAGCCAACAGTGGCAGTTGGCCCGCTCACCAGGGTGACTGCCACCGCTGAATGATATCAACAAACATGACCAGGGACGAATACTGGATCCAAGAAAGTGCTGCTCCAATCTGAACAAAAACAACCTCTTCATTAGGGACTGTGTGCTGTTGGCTGCATCAAAATAGCTTCACAGACTCTTTGGTACGAGTCTGGTCAGGATCAGGGTACAAATAAGGGCATAAATCAAGCTGATATAGCCCTGTTATTTTAACATGCCAGTGAGATGTCGTTCACAGTATGTTTCATGATGCACAATGGTCAACAGGAACATTAAGGCACTACAGGCTTAAATTTACCGATTTACACAGCAATCCCCTCTGCGAGTGTTATTTAGCAGTTTTCTCCAGTGACATCATCATCCAAATCCCTCTACCCATATTAATCTTTTAATTCCTAGAAATGGATTCAGTTGTTAGATTTATAGCAGCAGCCTCATAATCTGTTAATGGGATGCATTACTTTCACTTCAAACAAAAGGAGCTCACACACCTCAGCCAGACTAGATTAGCTCAACTGTCCCTAACCCAAATTAAATTTCAAGCCAGATGAAACAGTGTGATTATCCTCTGAATAATCTGTCCAACAAAAGAATATTAGATTAAAATTAGGACAATTAATCATATTAATTCACTCCATTATGCATACAGACCAAAATTGCTTTTGGATATTTATAAAGGAAAATAACTTGTGTATTCATCAATGAAAACAGAGAAAACTTTTATGAAGTTTTCCTTGGAAAGGAATTCAATCTGCAGCCTCTCACAAGACTTTTTGGAAACATTTTCATTCACATATTTCATTGAAATTAAATAAAACGTTGCAAGCTATAACAATAGATAAGCACGCTGAAATCGAGTCAGACTATTTACTTATCATGTAAACTGCCAGTTTCTAATTTTATCCACGTCTGCTTCAATCGGGTAGAGATGACTCAGCTGCAGTCTGCATGCAGACATAGTCCTAGTGTAGCTTTACAGTATGTTTATTACCACCACTGGTTTTATTACCATCAACATGTGGTGGAGTTACTATACCACATACACTATAGTACACTGTATTTGAGTCTTGAAGAACATAACAAGGCCCCTCACTCTTATTTGAAATATCACTCCCCTATTCTTCCAATGATTGGTTTGCTCTAAATGACAGTAATCTAATTAAATGTTTACAGTATGCTTAATTCTCTGTGACATTAGATTGTTAATTGTATTCCTTTCACTGCCTCCAGGTGTCATGAAGAGTGGAGTGGATTCTACACAGTGGGACGATATCAATAATGCGGCTCTTGGGGGTTGGTGTATGTAACGGCGTTAAAGAGGTCAGATAAACTCTCTCCTTAGGTAGAAATCTTATCCTCCATCTAGTCAGGAGTCTCAGACCACGTGCCATGGAGGGCCGAGAGCCTGCAGGTTTTTGTTCCAAACAAACCCTACCACTGATTAGTTCCTCCTCTCTGGCTGAAGGTGTGCTAATCAGTGAAATCAGCTGGTGTAGTGTTTGGTTGGTATAAAAACCTGCAGACTCTTGGCCCTCCATGGCACACGGTTTGAAGAAATTGCTTTTGAAATGTTTTGACATTTAATCTGTGTCACAGGTGCATGAATGACACCTGTGACACAGATTCATAAATGTTCCACAATGAATATTATTAATGTATGTACTATTTAACTCCCATCATAGCCCTGCCAAACTTCTCACATTCCCATCTAATTAGGACAAGTGGAACTCAAGAGCAGGAAGCCATCCTTGTGCTACAAATGGATGTTTATAACAGGATTCAAAATGTTTGACAGATACAACGCCCAAAAGTACAGTATTACAAAGTCTCTGGCTTCCAGTACCGACATTCTTTCCTAGTGTGTGGTCTCCTCCCATTTGGTCCAAGCTTAGTCGGGGATACACTATTGACAGTTTCCCTAAACACTGTGATACTGGGGGAGTAAAGAAATGCGTAGCAACATGATACTAATGGACCCCCTCGATGGCCTAAAACACCTCAGCAGCTCAACATGCCAGCGTCTCCAAACCTTTAAATTCAATTTCTGTTCTTTATGGACTTTGCCATAACTTTGCCAATTATCCATCAATTTGCCATTTCAAAATTTTCAAGTTGGCAGGATGGCCATTTAGTGAGCCACATCCGTCACTTACACCCCTCCCTCCCGCCTCCCCATCCCCCCATCCATAGACCCAGGCTCAAAGCAGGGTGCAGTAACAGCTGATCTTTCAGGAGCGTCTATTTTTAAAACTCTTTTGCCGAACGGGCCAGCTCATCAGGGCTGACATACCATCCTGTCAGAGGACCGCCAGTGAGGGACTTGACCCCACCAAAACTTAAAGGCACAGGCTTTCTGTCCGCGCCACAGATGTGACAGCAAACCGAACACAGAGAAGGTTTAACTGTTGAGGAGTGGTGCCAAACTGCAAGGAAAACTTCTGTAAAGAGATCGTGTATCTGTTGCTGCTGAACAATTATGCAATAACTCTTGTCCAGCTTATCTCTGCAAACTTCGGCCGGAGAACATTCCCACTCCTGCAAATAGACTACAACCAGCAACGACTACCAGCTACAGGAATGTGCAACCTCAGACCAACTACTGCCGTGTCAATAGTCAGCTAAGCAGTTAAAAGAAGATAACATTTAAACAGCCAACCTTTCCAGGCTTTGGCATTGATATTGGGCCTGCTCACAGCTAGTAAGAGACAGCCATAGGGTGTGTGTGTGAAGTGTGATATGCAAATTTGATGAAACATCCGGGTCGGGTTGCACAGACCAAACTTCCTCCCAAACTGAAGTACGGTTTTCAATGCTGGCATGATGCAAGGCGATGACGATGATGGCAAAGTTCAGCTTCCTGTGCATCCTCACTGTATGAAGCTGAGCTGTGCACAGATACGCTGAAAGCCACAGTTCAGCTAGATAAGAGAGAGCAGGATCCATGTTGAGTAAACTGAAGATCCAGTTTGGGGATTAATATTTCACAGATACAGATGATTACATCCTCTAAGATGGTTGATAGATTCAACAATAAATTCCATTGAAAGGTTTAAATCTCATGCAAGATGTCGCTTTATAAGGGTAGATGTCAGTTTTGGGGCGTATTTCAGAACTGGTGGGTATCTTTTTTTGAAATTAAACTTTTCAAATGTGGATTTCCAGTCTGGATTTCACACTTTACAGAGAAGACAAGACAAGCGGTCTAAATGAGTGTGAAAACTGTCTCATTTCAAAGTCCATGGCACCAGGACCCTCTAGACACTCTAGACTAAAACACCCATTTACCCTACACCAGTCTCATCATAATAGTGTTTAATTACAGGAGTCGGGCCGTTGTTGGGAAATCAAACATTACACGACCCAACATAAAGAGATTAGGGTGGGTGCCGGTCCCCCGTGAAACAGTGTGAACCAGTCACAACACGACTTCAGCACCTGTTACAGGCAACTGCCTGCGACTGCTGCCAAGTCCTGTCCTGCACTGTTGAGGGGGAAGAAAGGATCCCTGCAGGTTAGCACATGAAAGACTTATTTCTAATACAGTAAACTGTTTCAATTAGCTGCAGGTCACATATATAAGAGCTGGTGCAACACAGTTTCCCTTGCAGTCAACAGTAGAGTGACAGTGACAGATTTTCCTGGAACAATGGGGGATTATCATAATCAGGATCCCTTTAATCACCAAGTGCAATTAGTTGTTTTGACAGCTTTGTGATACTGTCTGGTAATGTTCTTGAAGATTATGATAATAGATGTGTGTAGTAGGGTTAGACCGATATATCAGTTTGTCAATATATCTGCCTTTTATTAAATACATGACATCGGATAGTCATGTGGTCCACTGCCGATATGGAGATTCCTCCCTGACTACAACTACAGAAAAAAATATGTAAAACCTCCAATAACATTTTAATTTTCTTTGCACGTTTTATTATTCATGTAATTGCTCAATAAAGTTTTTTGTGAATTAATTCTTCAATTCAAAAAGGTAGTTCTGTATCCCAGACTTTCCTACCATGGAATAGGTGGGTCACCCTGTTTTTAAGACCTACTGACCCTAAACTTTGGGGCCATTGTTTAGGGCCTACAGAATGTCATTAGTCTGGGTTACAATGGAGAGTTTTGGTGTCAAATGATGATCTAACTGTTGTTTCAGAGCCTTTTCCACCCTGACAAGAAGACTCTGAATACTTGGGGGGTTTTTTTTGCATGAAAATGGAAAAAAGTAGAGATATTGAATATGGGCTGTTGGCAGCTTCTCAACAAAAATACCGGGATCAGCCTTCAAAAACTCATTATCTGTCCAACTCTATGTAGGTTTCGGGGCCACATGTTGGCAGGTAGGGGGCGTTATGAGCGGGTGTCCCTCCCTACTTCACCAGAGAGGAGGAAGATGAGGAGGAGGAAGACAAGGAGACCAGGCAAGAGCCCCAAGAGCCCGTGGACTCTTCTGGGCTTTTGTCTGTCAATAGAGACCTAATGTTCCAGATAGAAATGACTCATTCACTGTTGTCCACTCACCTCTCGTGCTATGAGGTTCAGGGCATCATCCTCGGCCGTCGACCTCTCCTTATTGGGGTTTCTTTTCCGTCCTGCGCCCTGAGTCCCCATGGCTCCACACCGCCTGTCCAATCACGTTATTTCACACCGCTGGTCCAACAGCGCACCGAATAATCCAACAAGAGTAGTAGCCACCAATTACGCTTCTATTGGGAAGCATGTGTTGCTAAAAAAGTCAAACTACAGACCAGAAGAAGACAAACCGTTGTTGGCCGAGCTCGCGGCATGGGTCATTATTGTCACACATCCGTTTTCAGACTTCTTCCTGTGTTCCTGTGTCGGCGCACAACTTGCAACTTTGTCGCAAGTCTTTATTAAACTACCGCAGCCTGACGAGCAGCATCTGCACCATGTGCGCTTCCTGACAGTTTCGCAATTCACAAGTCGTCCGCTCTAGGTTTACACTGTACTGTAAAGTGTTGAACTTCCTCTACAAACTCTTCCAAAATGAAATAAACAACTATGTTAAAGTAACATTACTTTTCCATTAAAGTGTCCTGTAATGTTCTCATGTTGAGTGGGGCTGCCGCACCTCCACCTGATTCACAGGAACAGACTGGGACCTGTCAGACTGAAAAAGTTGAAAGCCTGTACTCAATCATGCTGCCTTCAGGTGCTGTAGGAAATATGGCCTTTTCGTCTCAAGCGCACATGAATGACCCATCAGAGTGGTAAATATCACTAGGGAAGTCGCAATTTTCTATGATACCCGAGATAATTAGCATTGTTGTATATTTCTATTTGCACTCTTTGTTTTATCTTTACTTATTACACATTTTTGTGCATAGGCTACATATAAGTTCTACAGCAACTGTTGGCTACTTAATTGACGCTAGAAAGAGGCCAATGGATTTCTGGAGGTCTAAGGGAAGAAGAGAAGAGATATTTCCATAGCAGCAGCCTTTTTGTGTGTGTGTGTGTGTGTGTGTGTGTGTGTGTGTGTGTGTGTGTGTGTGTGTGTGTGTGTTAAAACATTATTTACATGGCCGGTGCACTTTTCTTACTTTTTCATTTTGTCCCTGCAGCCCAAAGTAGCTCTATGCCACTTGATTTATAAAATAAAACAACATCCAAAAATGTCATCCATTTTCTTTTTATTATTTCAGAGCTAATTGGGCTTGAAAAAGCGACAGGTCGTATTTACGACTCTAGAAGTCGGAGCAAGGAGTTTACGAGGAGCACTTGAAGGCATCATCAGTCCCGGACGGAGACGCTCTATACACGTTCAGGGGTTCAATTTCCAACCAGCAACCACACCGCCTGGGCTATCGCACTCTCTCACACCCCTCTGCTATTTTTAATGATGACCAGCCAGCTCTAAAAACAGTCCTGTGCTTCTTAAAGGCGTATAGACAAGACCGCGGTGCTGCATGGGGTTCATATGCCTGTCTATCAAAACAATAACCCAGCATACATATCACTGTAATGTTCCTATAATATTCATTTAGAGTGTGTCTATTGTAGTCAATGGTGATTTTAAAGTGCCTTCATCGTACTTGTAGTAGTTTTTATCTCCTGTAGTGTCACTATAGTATGATATCCTATAATATTCCTAGGACCTATACTTTTGCTATAATTTTTATATAGCATCCTTCTAAAACTTATTTTAGGATTATTACAGCTCCGTTTCACATATATTTCTATTTATTTTAGGCTTATTTCCATGTATGATGCTTAAAATAGTCGGTTTATCATCACAAGGCCCTTTGGGGAAACTTTTGCCCAGCTGTACAACTTTATGAAACACTGTAGAAGTGAAAGAGAAATGGAGAGGAAATAATTCAATTTACTAATGATTTAGAATGATTTAGAAGTATCTGGTATACCTTATCTGATGCTGTGAATCTCCACTGCCTTCATGCAGCTACTGCTGCCCCAGTAATTATGTAGTAAATCCAGCTTTAAGGCCATGGGTAACACAGTATATATGTGCAATGTCGCCCTCTTGTGTTGAGACAGTGTCATGGGAGGAGATCATGCAGGGCTTGGGGGAAAATAAGACAACGTTCAGTCAAATGTTCACAATAATCACAATGGAACATTTCTTAGTTATTGTATAGCCTACAGTATGTATGTGCACTCATACAAGGGATGTGTCACTTTCAATGCATTTCTGGGACACCACACAGAGTTACTTTTCCACACAACATACATTTCCAGCGACACATATTGGGACAGAGCATGTTGTTGTTAGTGTATGCTGTGTAAAAAAAAGTAAGGAAAATGTATCTTTGTATGTACTGCATTTATCACCCATAAAAGAGATGTGTCATTGTGAGCATATCTGTGTGTCTTATCTATCTTTAACATGAACAACCCAGCAGAAAATCTCCAAGTGGAGACAATTTTGCAGTTGTCAGCAAAGGAAGTGGTCTTCATTTTATTTTTATCTGCACTTTTACCACATCTTCAGTTCAGACTTTTGCTCATCAGTCATATAACAGCCAAAGCAAAATAGCTTTGTTAACAGGAATGGAACCAATAAAACTTAGTGAAGACCAAACTTTCCCATATTCTCCTTTTTCCTTCTGTTTGCTCGACTTAAACAGCCTTCCCTCTTGTCATTCTCAAGAAATAATTGATTTTACACTTGCAGACAAGCAGCATTAGGTCTGATGAGAGAGGAGTTAAGAGTGCATGTGATTGCTGACTTGTAATTGGCTTGCTTGAAGGTTTTATGGCTTGGCAGGGGGTGTAAACAAGGAAGTGAAATTGCATTTGTGTTGTTGGCCATTTACAAGTCAAGACTGGACTTTGGCTGGATCTGTTACTTTTGTTTTCTGTACAAGAATGGGAAGCGAGCACTACCGTTACCTTGTTAGCTGATCTTGAGCTTCTTACAACAAGAGAAACTTGTTAACTCTTCTGAGCAGTCTGGAATACCTGTTACTCCTTAAACAGGCAAATACTAGAAGATTTGGACCGAGGGACTTTGTTGGACTTTTTCTGTCTGGTCCACCTGAGTTCTCTTGCTCTGTTGGGAGTTACCTTCTTCTTTTGATGCTCCCAAGCGTGCCAGGAGGAGCTCGGCTCCGCAGTGACACTGTGAGGAGAGAAGTCCGGACCCTGCGGGTGAAGATGGTGCTCCTGGGGAGTTCTGGGGTGGGGAAGTCCAGTCTGGCCCTGCGGTTTAGCAAGGATGAGTTCAGGAACACATCACCTACTGTGGGCTGTGAGTACGCAATACTGTGAGCTGTGGATGGTAATGGTGCCATATTATGATTCAGCTATCATGGATAAATTATGTTATTAATGCTGGAAAGTGTGTAGCAGGGAGATCTCTTTTATTTCCATCTTACTTCCATCCTTACATTGTTGTTTGTATTGTCCAAAAAAACTTTAGATTTGCAATTTCATATGTATTTTCTGATCTACTGCCTCTAGTCCAGTTTTCTAATAGATATTCTACGATCAGCCAAAAGACAAAGATGATCTTTGCGTGGACAAATAATATGCTGAGCTGCACAGGACCAGCTCAGAAGACTCAGTGCTTAATGAACAACCCCCCCCCCCTCCTCCCAGGTGCCTACCTGACCCGGGTGGTGCATCTGAGTGACGTCAGTTTTCGCTTTGAGATTTGGGACACGGCGGGACAGGAGAAATACCACAGTGTCACCCCACTGTACTACAGAGGAGCCCATGCTGCACTGCTGGTCTATGACATCAGCAAGCGGGTAAAAGCAGTGCAAACACACTAACACACACAGACATGGACATGGAAATGACATATAAACATGTGCAAACACATACAATACAATACATATAATTCTAACCCACATCAGTGATGGAAAAAGTACTCAAATCCTTTACTTAAGTAAAAGTAGCAATACCATAATGTAAAAATACTTAATTAAAAGTAAAAGTTCTGCAATCAAAGGTTTACTTAAGTAAAAGTATAGAAGTATTAGCAGTAAAATAAACATAAGTATCAAAAGTAAAAGTACTCGTTCTGAAGAATGGTCCCTTTCAGAGCGTTAACCTGTAGGTACCAGTACTTTAATGTTGTAGATCTAACTGCTCCATATACTGTTGGGGAGTTTAAACCCTAACAATGCATCATATTTTATGAGCTTATCATATGTTTTGCATGCAAAAGGGTTAGGCTTATTCTGCAAAGTAACTAGTAACTACAGCTGTCAGATAAATGTAGTGCAGTAAAAAGTACAATATTTCCCTCTGAAATGTAGTGGAGTAAAAGTATAAAGTCTCACAAAATGGAAATACTCAAAGTGCCAGTACCTCAAAATTGTTCTTAAGTACAGTACTTGAGTAAATGTACTTAGTTACTTTCCACCTCTGACCCGCATGCACCTAACCCAAACCTACATGCACATTGCACACAATTATATAGAGAAACAGGTTGTGTTTTCTGTATGTTTGGGTTTCTGTGTGTGTGTGTGCTCATCCAAAGCATATCTTGGCCGATGTGTATGTACCTCTGTGTATTCTTGTGTCTTACTGTGACTAGGAGACGTTCATCAGAGCCCAGGTGTGGCTCAAAGAGCTTGAGAAACAGTGCATGCCAGGATCTACTGTCATAGGACTGGTGGGGAACAAGGGAGATCTGGCTCAAGATCGACAAGTGTCAGTGCAGGTACACACACACACACACGCGCACACACACACACACACACACACGCACACAGATGCATACACAGACATATACATTCACACAGAAACAAACATAAACTTCCTGATCTAACCCCTATACAGTGCATATAAACAAAGTCATTAGACAGATTAATGTGTGACTCTACTGTCATCATTACTGCTCAGATTCTCCATGTCTCCACACAGGAAGGACATGGTCTGGCTCTTGACAAGGGCTTGTTCTTCATGGAGACATCAGCGCTGTCAGGGCATCAAGTCACTGAGCTGCTCCTGGCTATAGGTAAGTTTTGAACAAGCTGCAATAAGAAAGTCAACCTTCTACCACTAGAGAGCAGCAGATACAAACACAGAGAACAAATGCAGGCCAGGGCTGGTAGTTATCAAGCATCTCAGAGTAGGAGTGCTGATCTAGGGTCAGTTTATCCTTCAAGATCATACTGAATGTGAAGTGATCAGGGGTTTCAGATCAGTACATGTACTTTGAAAGGTTTTATAACTACAGGTTCTGATGTTCGCCTTCATAATAAATCTACACTGAACAAAAACATAAAGGCAGCATGCAACAATTTTAAAGATTTTACTTAGTTCATATAAGAAAATCATTCAATTGAGAGAAATTCTGGACAAAGGAGAAATGCTCACTAACTGGGATGTAAACAAATTGGTGCACAAGATTTGAGAGAAATAAGCTTTTTGTGAAAAAAAATGTATTCTAACTCTTTACAGATTGGACAAAAAAATTACATATTGCATTTATATTTTTGTTCAGTATAAAATGAGTAACTGGAGTGGGCAATATGAAATACTGTCCTATAGTTGCTTTGATAAAAACAACAATGCATTCATTAAGTATTTTATGTTAAATATTATATGTTAACAGTATTTTACAGTTTTATTTTATTGCTTGAGCCTCTGCCCTCCAAAATGTCCGCATGGTCCTGTGTGATATATCATAACTGTGTGTGTACCCGTGTCTATGTGGTTCCCATGGTAACCGTGCTGTGCTCCAGCCCACAGGGTGAAGCAGAGTATTACAGGGCAGCAGGAGGGCCTGGCGGAGTGGCAGGAGACGCCGCTGGTGGATCTGCAGCACAACGACACTTTCAACCCGTTCGCATCCTGCTGCCCCAAAGTTGGGCCCTAACCTCCCTGTCTCTGTCAACAGAGGGCGTTCAGGTGACGTAACGCTCCCTCTGGCGGCCATGTTGGAGGTCCGCAGCTCTTGGGCAACAGTGACTATGAACAGCTGTTGGTGTTTGTAAATGTAAACTTGGCCGTCTCAATGGAATTCAATAGGCACGGTTAATTTCTGTGCTTTTTTTCACTGGAAACTGATCGCCGCTGACTAATTTGTGGTTTAGGCTGATAGGGCGGCTGTCTTTTTACTCAAAAAACTTTTCATAGGGCAGCTGAGTGACAAAACAAATCCTGTGAAGTCCTTCTATCTATCTATCTATCTATCTATCTATCTATCTCCCCGATCCACATCTCTAAAGTTGAGAAAGGAGCCTCCTGGAACAAATACATATCAAACCCAGTCAAAAACAACTCCACTTGTTGCCTATCCAGTGCTAGTGGGATTGAGTTTCCTCAGTGGATTTAGGGAGAGCTCCAGCAGGCTGTAAACCTCCAGGGGTCTTTGTCCATGCCAGATGTTGAACTGATACCAATTACCTTCAGCCTTGTCTCCTGCCTTGCTGCCACTAGCCTGCGATCAAACTCAGCAGAGCTTCACCGCAAGCAGCGATGAGTGTGGCTGTTCAAATTCCTTCACTTACACAACAGAGTTCCTGTCAAAGATAGAAAAAATGTGATGAAAAATTGTGACAATCTAAATTTTGGATGTATTTCCAGTATATGAGACTATAATAAGGTGCATTCTGCAAATTGGTCTTTTAGTTATACAGACATTACTTAGAGGCAGAGCTGCTCTGGAAGCAGGCACAGTCTCATTGGTTGAGTTAAACCTCAGTGGGCGGAGCCAAAAACTACAGTTTTCAAATCACAAGTTAGCAAGTTAAATTACATGATTCAGAAGTACACTGTGTACACTGATTATAAACTAAATTTAATTGTGTCCAAAGTTTGTGTTTAAGATCCCCACATAGTCATAAAATATTATATTGAAATGCAGGTAATGTGATTAATGTGATCCAATTTTTCTGAGGGAAATGGTCGATAAAGTAACAAGTTATTACATTATGGGCAAAAATGCTATTAGGTTACAAGTTTAAGATTTTATTATTTTATTGGTTTTGTATTATGTTACGGGCTTTATCACATTTGATTTTATTACATTATAGGCAGTTATTGCATTAAGGTCAATTATTATGTTTTGGGGCTTTTACACGCCCACTGAGGTTTCAGATTATTTCTACCTCCAGAGTAAATCTGCCTCTAATAAACCTGTCTAACTAAAACCCCAGTCTGCATGCATTCTACTGTAAATATTTCTTATAGCAAGAAGTGTTGTTGTGGCATGCATGTGTGTATGTGTATGTCTGTGAATATGAAGCGTTTTATTCCAACCATTTTAAACATGTGACACCTAATCATCAAGACATAATAATTGAACTAACTAGTTAGTGTAAGTAAAACTAACTGAATGTCATTGAAATTACTAGTAGTCTGAACCCTTTACTTACAAAATAGAAGGTAGTTATCAACTGTGTTTTAAAAAAAATTGAGCAATGAACATTAGGTAACAATATTTTCCTAAAAGGTTATACAAGATTTTGCAATGAAACCTTCGTATTTGCAACATGTGTTGGAAAAGAAACTGCTGTGCTTATTTCTGACTTGATTTTGGCATTGAAATGGATGCACCATGGAGGAAAACGACAACCATAAATCACACAAATAAACATCTTCAACCTAAAGACCCTCTGCTCACATCATGTATCGTATGCCGTGCCAGTCTCTCTCTAAATGTTTGCACTCGGCCCCCTCGAAGTGACTTGTCTCCCCTGCGGTCCAGTCACTTTCTATCTGCATGCCTCTATATCTTCCTATTGTTTATTCTATCATATTCTCTTGTGTCTTCTCAATACACACAAGCGCTTTTTCTCTGCTGGACGCTTCCAAGTTTGTACTCTTTTTTTTACTGCTCACTGATTTAAAACACTGCTGAGACCTTGGCTGATGAATTGCAAATAAAAAGGGGCTTTAGACTGCTGATTGAAACCAAGCTTCTGTTGGGCCAGAGGGACTGCTGGTCCTCATTTGGTTAAGAAGCTTCACAGAATCAAGGAAACACTTCATGCTGTTTAGATGAAATGCCATAAAAAAACAGGCTTGGTTGTAATTAGGAGTAAATAAATCTTATGAATATAAAAGATAGTGAAGCCACCCCCAGGTCCACCGCTTCAGTTTTTGCAGATGTTGAGTGATCTTACTCAATCTTTTATTTACTCTAATCTTTTATTCATTTGAAACAAAATGGCTGAACTGAAGTCTATTAGTCTAAACTACTTAAACTCTACAGTGATGAAACTCTAAAGCTTCAAATGAAAAGTCCTTTTTGCTGCATACAGGCTACAGTATGTAGTGATGTAACTTGAGTTTCAGTGTTCGGTGTACAAACTGATTGGAAGGTAAAAAACCCCCCAAAAAAACATTTGCTTAAAACTAAATGTTACTGTATTAAAAAAAAAACAATGGCCATTCAAAAGGACAAAGCAGTAACACACATAACATTGCAATATTAGACTTTAATTTTGAATGTAGATGTATTTAATTAGTATATACAGTAGGGCTGGCCTCAACTTAATAAATTATAAGTCGACTAAGTCATAGGATTTTTCTGATTACTCATCCATATAATCTACATATTTCTGACCCCTTTAAAATACACGCAATCTTTACATGTAACATTTTATCAAAGAAAAGCAACACACAAGACATACCTAAAAATTTGACAATATCATAAAAAAAATAAATGAATAACTCATACAATGTTAGAAAACATTCCTAACTGATCAAAATAAATCTGAATAAAGTAAAAAAAAAAAAAAAAAAAAAAGTATTAACAAAACAAATGTTAAAGTTGGTGAAAAGAAAAAGGGAACAAAATGAACTGTCACAGCATCATCATTATGTGACCCGGTCTTCACTGTCAGCTTGTTACGAACACAGCAGGGACCCAAACACAGGACACGGTGGTGTTGGTAAGGAAAACAGTTTTATTGTAAAGGAGGATCCGGATGAGGGGCTGATGGCAGGGAACGGGAATCCGGTGGCAGCAAGGGGGAGTGATGGTGAGGAGGAGCGGGGCTTGGCGTGAGCGTGGGATGAGGGGAAGCGTGGCGGGCAGGCAGGGAGACAAGCAGGAAGACAGGCAGGCGGGTGATGGTCCTGGGACACAAGAGAGACTGGTTAGACACAGGAAACACAAATAAACAAAGTCCCTGGGAGTTTAAACTAGATTTGGCCTTGAAGCGTAACTACCACTGTGGTTGAAACAACAATCTGGCGAAGAATGGTTGAAGAGCCGGGGTAGATATACTGCAGGTAGATGAGCTGATGAGAGGCAGGTGAGCAGACTGGGAGAGGTGATGAGTCGATTGCAGACAGGTGTGCAGGATGAGCAGAGCTGGGAGCCAGGAGAACGAGGAAGGGAGACCACGCCCACGCCAATACACACACAAACAAAACATAGACAGAGAGAGAGAGACAGACAGGGGAGCACTGGGAACACAGGGAAGGGAAAACTCAAGGAAACACTAGGGAATCTTCTGGGGGTATGGCCACGGCTGTAACGCAGCTGTTGGACTGCAGACTCTGGGTGTGATGAAGGCCGGATGCCCATTCCTCCTCGTTACTTTTCGACCAAACCGCCCCACCGGTCGGATCCCTCTGCCTGTGTACCAGGAGGCATTGATGTCTGGATCTGAACGACACAGATGATGAAGAATGAAGAGGAAACATGAAGAAACATGAAGGAAAAGAAAGAAAACTCAATGCAATGCAATAACAGTACAGAACAGATTTTTATAATGTATGAGTTTCTTATGGAGTAGCTGAATTGTACCAACCATGGCTGCAGCTTTAGTCATGACCAAAAAATAATTTAAGACATTTAGCGGGCTCTTATTTAGAGTAATTTGCAACAGTAGAATTAGCTTAAATTCCTGTATCACCAAGATTACAAGCAATAATGACTGCAAGGGTCACAACAACAGTGTTCAGGAGTAGAAAATTTGTATATCAACAATAATAAAGATTAGCTAAGTAGAAATAACAGCTGAACAAAAAAAATCTGTTTTTAAAAAATAAGAAAATCAGGATTGGGATAAAATGGGTTACCAGTTTGGGATCTATTACTTCTGATGTCCATGGCGCCTCCTCTGTGTGGTTTACATAGGACTCGACTCAGCAGTAGCAGCAGGGCACAGAGCACTGAACACGCCCTCATTACAGCTCCAACTGAAGACTACCTGGAACCAGAACAAAAAGAGGATGTATCATGTTTGATACATGTAATGAATCTCATAAACAACATCTAAACATAACATAGTGTCAAATATCAAATGCAGTTAGTACAGTACTGTACCACCAGAGTTGACAAATACAATGGGAAAAACAATTGCTGGATTGATCTTTATTCTCTCTGATCCAAAAAAGTCAGAAGGAAATTTCATTTTGAATTCAAAAAGTTGAATGTCGTCAAGTTAGTTCCACAGCAAATATTAATGCAAATATTAATAACAACAGCAAATTACTGTGACTTACAGAGTTTTCTAAATGTTATGCATGTCAAGTCTCACTGATACTACAGTAAAGGTAATAACAAGTAACCAGACCTGGTGCATAGGGTCATACATGAAGTGCCACTAAATTTAATTTGTTTGAAAGTCAATTTAGTATACTTTTCTGTGATTAGCTGACGCTGTGCTGAAAACAAAGACTATGAATAATTTGCAAATACTATTTGAAAATTGCATCGAAGAGACTTAAACTGTGCTTAGTAGCAAATTACTTTTTACTACTAGGCACAACTTTTTCAATCTGTCATTCCAAAAAAGGACAATTGCAATTTTTTTTTTTGCACTTTAGCACTTTTTTTCAGCACTTCTGCAACTTACACCACTAAAATCACCACAGAGATATTGAAGAAATGCATAGACTTACCCTGAGGAACAATATCTGTAGGATGCCGGAGTCGCAGCCTCAGGAACCAAACTTTGTTACTGAAGCTGCAGGAGCTAAACAGGTGCAGGACTGACGATTTGGACCACAGCTGATCGCTTTATCCCTCTTAGTGTGAATGGACAGCCTCTTATAAGTCCTATGGGAAATGCTAATGAGACTAATAGACTGTAAGGTGGACGGAGCCTCTGGGTGTTGGTTGGAGGTGCAGGGGAGTCACTCAATACATCAGTCATTTCCTCCATCTCTTTATATTCCAGCAGGAGGGGCACCGATGTGTTGATATACTGATGTCACCGTCTCTCTCTCTCTCTCTCTCACACACACACACACACACACACACACACACACACACACACACACACACACACATTTTGAAGGATCTTCTTCTACATTGACACCATTGTAGTCATATCTATTCTGAGACTGCAGGCCATGTCACTCATGCAGGATTTCATTACAAAACGCAAAGCCTGCATCCCAGGTACATCTATGTGACTAAGCCTCCCTTATATCTTCTGTACAATGAGGGTTATGGGGCTTATGGGGCTACCCACTGTGTGTGTGAGCTGACATGAGTTGGAAAATGATGCCGTGTAATGAAGAATATATAACTTTAAAGTGGCAATCTGTGAGATTCTCATTTTACCAGACACGGGGCGTTTAGAACAGCAAATTAACTCGATATAGGTTGGATCACTTTTGTGTTCTACAGTGATAGAAAGAAGCAAAATAGAGGTTATTAATATGAAAATGGTGCAGATATTTTATTCTTTGTCCATGTTGAAGTACCCTCTCTGCACTGTACATTTCATGAATTGTCTGGCGGAAATAGCCTGGGAAGCAACCCCCCCCCCCCCCTTTGTGGGGGAACTGTAGATGAAAAGGCTGTTGTGGCGTTACATTTACTGCATTAGTGGCTAAATGGTAAAAAAAAAAAAAAAGATAAAACAACCATATCTGTTTAGTTTGTAAACAATTTAATGAAAATAATGAGACAAAGGTGTTACTTGGTATTGCATAATTAGAATTAGACTAATAGACTAATCAGACAATAATTAGAATGACATTATGGTTGAAGAGGCTTGAAGCAATCTGTCCACTGGTGATTAAGGAAATACTTAACGAAGACCTCTGTGCTGCCGGTGGAGTGGGTGTTTTCTCTCAGTAACATATCTCACATGGTTGATTAAAATTGCAGGTTGTACAAACAATAAAACAGAAAACAGAACATTTAATAAATATATTAATCAAAACATTCATGCAAATCATTAAATCACATTCAAGCTAAAATGTAGATGATTTGTATATCATCATATAAAGCATAATATACACTCACCGAGCACTTTATTAGGAACACCTGTACACCTGCTTATTCATGCAATTATCCATTCAGCCAATCATGTGGCAGCAGTGCAATGCATAAGATCATACAGATACAGGTCAGCAGCTTCAGTTCATGTTCAAATCAAGCATCAGAATGGGGAAAAAATGTGATCTCAGTGACTTTGACCGTGGCGTGGTTGTTGGTGCCAGATGGGCTGGTTTGAGTATTTCTGAAATTGCTGATCTCCTGGGATTTTCTGGGACAACAGTCTCTAGAGTTTACACAGAATGGTGCGAAAAACAAAAAACCTGATACCTACCCAGTATTAGTAAGGTGTTCCTAATAAAGTGCTCGGCGAGTGTACATCATAATTTTGCCTCATGAAATCTCAGATAATCACTGTTAGAATCAATTGAATACAACGGCGATAAAAAGATAAATAGTTCCTGCCTCTGTTTCTGTTTGCATTCTTGTGTTATTACAAAAACGTTATTGATTTCACTATTTTTTGCTTGTTGGTCTAATGTTTCAGTTGGGGTCTTCAAAATCCTACATGGCTGCATCTTGATGGAAAACAAAGTAAAACATGTCAAACTCTAGATTTTGGACAGAAACGTTATCAGCTTGGAGAATGATCCATAAATCCCAATTTCAGGAACATTTCCATTTTCAATTTGCTAGTATGCCACTATATCCATGCTAAGGTGCAATTTGTTATTACAAAACTATTGATTATATTCAAAAAGGTAAAGTAAAAAGATATATTTCTTTACAGATCCTATTGGCATAAATATATAGAAAAGCATAATATACACTATAATAGAAATACCTTTTTAATATTATGTCATAAATATAAGCATGATAATATCTGTATTCTCTATTGCTGTTCTTCATTCTAGTGCGTATACTTTAAAGTAACCAGTTACTTTAAAGGCTTGCTGCTATCATGTCATTAAAATTTTACAATCATATCAACTTTCTTCTATTTTACAGAACCAATCCCTAATTAAGAAATTAATTAAGTTAAAACATGGCAAACTGTTTCAAACTTGGACAGTTTCTGTTTTTGTTTCTGTTCAGTTTCTGACTCAATATAACAGCTAAAGAAACCTAGCAGGTGCAGATTTGAAGCTGAAAAAGTTGTGTTTTCACTTGTACTGTCTGTTAACATTGGAACAAGCAAGTCTCTATTTCATATTGCCATGGTAAAAGCTTATTTTCTATCTTCAAAGCGTTCACACATCTTACTGTGCGCATCTACCCACATCTAAGATTTAAAGAAAAAGGATTGTATCTGAAAATCATATCGGTACCTTAATCTGTAGCTCACGCAGAGATATAGTATGCCTGACTGAGTAAAATAACATGATAACATCAAAAAGACAATTGCCTTGACATATATTAAACCACTCCCAAACAGGTTGATGGGTGCTGAAAATCTCAGACTAAATTGGAAACTCTTTAACTGGGATCAGACCATGTCAGGAAAGCGGTTATTACGTAAATGCACAGCAAGTGGGCTCTACTGCTCCAGCAGGCGATATATAAATTAAAATAAATTCACAAATTCTTGACACAAAGAGAAGGCAAGATCTTCACATAATGCTCAGCCTCCTCCTCATGGGCCCTGTGCCATTACTGGTTTCTGCAGAGAGAGAGAGAGAGAGAGAGGGAGAGAGGAGACAGACAGACAGACAGAAACAGACAGTGATTGGCTGTTTGACTAATTGAGTGATCAGTTAATTCATGCATTGATTGGATTAATGAAATCACGGGAATGACAGATTGATAGCAATTGAAACACATGATTGAAAACAGGAACAGGTCTATGATTGTTGATGATTATGCAGCATTTGAAATTTGAGGCTATTATTAGTCAGGCTGAAGAAGAGAAATTCTTAAACGTAGAAAGTTCATGAGAAATCCATGAGACATTCAAGGGAAGTTAAAGGGAAAATCAACGTTAAATCAATACATTTCGGACAATTTTATGATCATTTTATTTGAAAACACTGTTGTGCGTTTAAGTGCAATGTAGGAATTTCTACGGAGGGTGAATAGATTATAGAATAGAAAATATCTATGATGAAAGAGAGATGAAAGAGTCTTGCATCTTGACTTTGATTCTCCCAACAGTTCCCATAGAACAGTGTTTCTTCATGGCTTGTGCCCAAACCAAGACTACTAGAGTGTTTTCACTAGGGACCGGGTCTGAGTCCCAGGACAAGACTAATTTTATCAAATTTGGCTCTCAGGCTGAAAACGTTTAAGAACTGCTGCAATAAAACAAAATTCATATTCGACATTGGCTCCAGTGTGCAGGTTGAAGGAATGCCATCACATTCATTAGTTTCCTCTTTAACAATGCCTCACTGTATGGTGCAGGTGAGAAGTATATTGCTTGGTTGTTTTCCAAAATCTGCCTCAACTTATAGTATTATAATCATAATGTTGGCAATCTAAAGATCGAGCCCTTTACCAATAACACCCTCCAGACAAATCTATGTGATGCAAGCACATGTGTTTTAAATCCTTAGAAATAGGAAACACATTGGGATATTTAAAATCACAGTAAACAACTATATATTTTCTTCCCTCTCATTATTCTCTTGCCTCATCCCTTTCATTCTTTATATGTTATCAATTCTCTTTGCAGCCTCCATGCATTCTGTCTTTTATTATTGTGGCACAAAAGAAAGAGAAGCCTACACGCACATACTGATATAGCCACAATGCTTCATCCACAAAAGAAAATGTTAGGACAGAACCTATGGACTGATTCAGTTCTTAGGTTCAAGGCAAGCCATTAGCCTCTTCCAGGTATGAAAAAAAGCCCTTTAGATTGTGAACTAGAGCAGAGAAAATGTAACATTAGCTTGAATAACTGGGTGATGTTGAGCATATCAGCTATGCAAGAAGCGCACAGCATATCAGTTTGAGCCACATTATAGATTCCCCAAAAAAAACAGTAAACAGTAAACATGTCATCCCCAATCTTCCATAGGCTAATCAGTGCAATTTTGAAAATACCAAAACAGAACAATGAAATGCATTATTCCTCTCAGTTTTGTAAATATCCAATCAGCAATGTCCAATATATTCTGCGAGACGCACAGACAATTACACAAATGTTGTAGCGCCCTCCTTAGGCCAATCAGTGTAACATGCCAGAATGGAGCAATGACGCACATTCTTCCCCGAAGTTTCATCAAAATCCAATCAGTGGCGTCCAAGATATTGTACGTGACAGATGGATGGACAAATGGGTTGATGGATGGACTGGGGATGATTCATAGTCCCCCCCCCCCCCCCCCCCCCCCCATTTCATTAGAAGAGTTAGAAACACCACCAAGTCTGACTGGACACCAACCACCAGATCATCCACCAGTAAAGGAAGTCCAAGCCCAGTCCTACTGGGAATTGAGTTCATTTCCAAAACTATACCCATTTTATTACCTGAAGTTCAACATTCAATATCCTTAAAATAGAGAGCATCCTATCAGTTAGAGTGTTACCACATTTCGACCAAGGACTTAAGTAAAACTAACATCATTTGTTTTCATTTTGTGCTATTATTACCTTTTTTTTTTATCAGAGTAGGCTGCCCTTTTTCCAAATAGTGGATATATCATTTTGGAAGTAAACTCTTCAGCCCAGCACCCAGCACCCAGCACCCAGCACCAAGCACCTAGCACCCAGCACCCAGCACCCAGAACCGCAGGAGGGGGTCGTACCGCACAGGTTGCCCCGGTCTTGGGCTTGGCCACTGGGTTCCTCTGAGTCAGGGAGCCCCTGTACAGGGAGTTCCTCACAAACCTGTCCACCTGGCCTGGAAACATACAACAGCTACATTGCACATCCACTTTCTAGCCATTTGAGCCATTTGATTGCAATTCCTTGTGGAATTTTGGGTCACACTTTATTTGGATAGTCCAATGTTGATGCAGAATGCAGAATTCTTTATTGTCTTAAACATTAAAAAAACAGTTTCGACAGCATGTTATCTTCGTCAGGGTATAAAGAAAGATGTCTCTGTCGATAATCACTGGAACACAGGTGCTAGTACCATGTACTTGGTCTACCATCTTGCTTTATACCCTGATGAAGACAGTGTTGCTGTCAAAATGTTAGACCTCATTAATATTGGTGCGTTTTAATTAATCTCCAAGATGATACTCAATTTCCCATCAAGTGACTATAACGCGTCACTAAAATGTCTTCTGAGTTTCAAGTGATACTCATAATTGTGTGAAAAGTAGTCTATAGATATTCAATGTCTGGGCGTGAGTTAATGTTCAGGCTGGGGTTAATGTTAGAAATAGGTTTACGTTTAAAAAAGGGGTTAGGTTAAAGTCTGGGTTGGGGTTAGGCTAAGGTCAAAGTTGGGGTCACATAGTCTGTAGAGATGCACCAAATAGACAAGTGACACTTTGTTGAACATCAGCTTTTTGTCACCTGATAGTTAGTTGCGTATCAACATTGGACTGTCCATATCCTGTTTGGTGGCAGTGGTAGCTTATTAAATTAGATAGTGACAATAAGGTTGCTGGGAAAGTCTGAGTGGGGAATTCTGTTTGTAAAGCATTTAGTCATCACTTCTGCTCCAAAGTGGTATCCTGCAGGGGAAATTAAACCCGTAATGCAATCGTTCCTTTGACTAATCCCACAGACTAGATCCTCATGTTCCTTGAGGTTAACAAGGTTAAACTGTTTGAGTCAGTCAGGCGCCCTGGGGACACAGCTCAGGGGCAGCAGTGTCTTTTCTTACTTGTGGGAAAGTTGTGGGAGAGTCTCCTTGATGGGATCGGGATCGCAGACTAGAAGACAAGTGGGAGAAAAACAGAGAGGCAAAACATAAAATATGATGATGTGTCAGTGACGTATTATGGACTATCTGCAAATTTGGCAGATTGAAGTTTCAGTTATACAAACATTTCTTGGAGGCAGAGCTGCTCTGGAGGCAAAAATAATCTTATTGGATGATTTACACCTCTATGGGTGGAGCCAAAGAACAATGAGCTGATGATCAAATCCAAGAACGCCAAATCAAGTCGTTCACTCAACCAATGAGATTATTTCTGCCTCCAGAGCAGCTCCACTTATATAACTAAAACTACAAACTGCACGTGTTCGATTGTATTTGAAAGCTTTCTTTTTTTTATATTATATAACATGTATACAGGACTAAACTGGTTAAATGCATTGGACTTTAACAGGCGTATGCACAGAATGAACAGCTGCACACATCTGTTGCCCTGCCCAAAATGCATGTGTTGAAGTTTTGGGTATTCCATGAGATCATCATATAGTAACACCAGCTATTTAATAAGCATCTTTTTTTTTTTTTATGCTGCATTAATGGAGATTTATATTGATGTTTGTAGTGAAATCACTATTCATCTCTAGCCTTGTAAACTGGCTCTTGTCTAGATGATTGACAATAAAAATGTAATTTGAATTGAATTGTGATGTTACCTTCCTCCTGCTTTTATCCACTGACATGCCAGCAGCGCTCAGGGCAGCAATCCTGTTCTCTATGTAGGAGACCTTGAGAGAGGAAGGGAAGGATCAGGATGGATCTGCACACTTTTGTCTCTTCAAAACACATCTACAATCCTAACTTAGCCTAACCCAGCTGCTGGTTATTTCTTACCTCACTCTGGGCGTTTTGGACATTGGCAGCTGCCTGAGCGACTTTGTCTTCCAGCTCGAACAGTAAGGCTGTTGAGCCTCTGAAGCTTGAATTGGATCCTTCCTCAAGGGGGTGACACTTCCTCTCCAGGCTTTCTGCTGAACAGCTTTCCTATCAGAGAAATGTAAGTGTAAGTGAATTCTACATTCAGATCCAAATGTGATCAAAGACACTTGATTGAACACAAGTAACTGATACCTATACATTGAGTGAATGGGTCACATGGCCCGCAGAGAGACTCTCAAGCGGGAGACCGGAGTTCGATTCCCGGCAGAGACGCTTCCACAAAATTCAACGTCGTGGGGCTGTTAGACTCTTAGTCTTGTAAACTATCATACTATACACCTACCGACAGTTTATGACAATAAAATACAAAACAAATCTCATTACTTTTAATTCCTGGAAAACAAAAAAATCTTTAGTTGTGACTTCATTGTGTACCAGGAGGCAACATAAAAATTCCAACCAATAAAACATCATAGATTTTTGAACAATCCCACCCATCAAATAAAACTGCCTTTCTCTCCCTAACTGATCTCCCATTGGTTTACAGTTTTGAATGATCCCTTCCTGTGTTTTGTCCCATGTTTAATATCGTGTTTCAACAGGAAATACATCACATTGAGGAAGCAAGATCGCGGTTTCATTGTGACTTTACTGCTTTCAAGGACAGCCATATAGGCCTCCAACAAGTATGATATCATACCTTTAGGTTCCTCGTGAATTAAATGAAAATGAAGAATAAATAGAGCCAACATCTATTTCACCAACTTCATCCTGCTGATAACAAAACACATCATGAAGTCCATAATATTTATTATTTGAACAGCTAGTGTCACTAGCTGACAAGTTGTCATTCATCGCTTACTATAGCCAATGAACCAGAAAAGACCATTGAGTTTGAGGATAGGCAGAACAGAAACCAGGGCATGCTGGGAGATAAATGGGTCCATTAGACCTTCGCCCCCTTGAGTCACTGTGAAAACCCAATAGTCAGGCTGCCAAGTAACGTCAGCATCACAGTTTTGGTCCTTATAAGGTTATAAATACGGGATGCTGTAGGTGTAATATCACACCATATACCACACATACAACATGTTTTCCTGCTTCTACAAACCAATGCTGCGTGATATTTTGTGTGAAATCCTTTCACATTTGTGAAAAAGGTGCATCCTGTTTACTGACTATAAAGTGAACGAAAGACACAGAATCCAATTTTTCACCAGCGCACTCTGGCTTTGTTGGTTTAAAACGAAGGGAATGCCTGTGAAAACAGCTCAGTCAACTGAGCAGCGCAGCTAACAAGGAAGTATTTTTCTAGTCCATTCTCTGTTTCAGAAAATCTGGAGGAGATGGTTGCTAAGGAAATATAAACGATAAGCCTCAGTGACTTGATTTATGACTATGTGCTTGAGCTGGATTCCAGCAGAAGAAGTGGTATGGAAAGCCTTTCATGAGCCAGAGCACTTTTTTTTTTTTTTTCTCAACAATACAGAATGTGCAGCAAGGCAGATGTGCAGTATAGATGTTTCTGAGAAACTTGCTGGCATGTTAGCAAATACATTCAAGTGTCAGTCCAACAATGCATGCTTGTGCGTTGAACTGGTCCAATCAGAATATACCATCATCAGAGTATAGGACACAATTTTCCTGTGTTCTTGTTTTCAGTAGGCCTATAATAGATTCTGCTCATCCAATTGATAGACTATACTTCAATGCTGTATCTTTCCTAATCTTTCTCCACAATGCAATAAATGTAAGTCTACTGAAGGTACAATACTACATAGTTTTGTTCTCTGTCTTAAGCTGGAGACATATTGGGAGGACATTTTCAGAATATTTTCTAGAATAGTAGACACTACACTACAGACAGATCCCATGCTGATTATACTCTGTATATCTGAAGCAGTGGGCAAACTGACTGCACCACAACAACAGTTCATTGACTATGGTCTTATAATGACAAAGTATACCCTGCTTCAGCTTTGAAAAAAAAGGTTTGGTCCTCCATCTCCTTTTTGGAAGGGGTTACAGACCAGCAGTAGTCATAACTCTTTATGTGGTAGCTCTTAAAAGGAAGGACAAGGCTGGGTGGCAGGGGAGGGCAAGGGTTTATTGAGATTTCCCACTCCCCCTTTTTTTCTTTGTCATTTAATATCTTTATGTTAAGTGGGCTGTCTGTCTGTAAGTTTGTTTTGTTAAACATGTTTATACACTTAAACAGATCTGAAGCGAACAAAATGTAACGTGAAGTTGTGATTATCATTTGAGCTTCAATAAAAACATAAAAAGAGATGGACACATAGACCTCTACCTTCTCAGATCCGGTTTGCGTATGCTGCTTCTCGACGGGCGAGGAGACCAGGACGCCTGTTCTGGACGTGGGTCTGGACGGAGGTTTGGTCATGCTGCCCTCCCACTCTGCGCTCCTCCATCCTGGGGTCTCTCGGGGGGAGATCGGCCCGTTGGGTTCATCCTCATCAGAAGTCAGGTCGTGGTCGCTGATGTTGCCCGTCATCTCATCCAGCTTCTGTCTCAGTTGCTGCTCCTCCAGGTCCACGTCCTCCCACTGGGGGAGAGGAGAGGTGCTGGCTGGAGTCTGAGGAACAGAGAGGACATGATGTGGCCGAAAGAAATCAATCAACCAATCATGCTTTATTTACAAGGCACATTTCGTTCAAGCAAATGCAATGCAATGCGCTTCATATTAAAATGAATAAAATCTAAATAAAATACAGTTAAGAATACATAAAAATAAAGACAATAACAATTTAAAACACAGATAAAATAAAAAAACAGATAAATATATATATAGTGCAAACAATAAAATAAAGTACGAGAAACTTAAAATAAGAAAATAAGAAAATAAGAGAAGTCAAATAACAGTTCTAAACAGTTATGTCTTACACTTGCATTTAAAAATGTCTACAGCAACTATAGCACTAGTCTATGAAAACGCATACTGAGCCACTTTGCACGCACAAAACGATTTGAGTGAGCACCTGGTGAGAGATGGACTAATGAAGAGGCACTGGAGTCTGAAAAGACTTTGTGTAGAATAAAGGAAGAACAATTATATGCACAGCGTGAGTGAAAGCGCGACAACTCTCTTGTTACTACTCAGACAGACATTCAGACAGACATGTATTGCGTGTAGACTATGCATGTACTGTGCTCGGAGGAACATGTGCTGTGCGCAAATTGCTTTAAGTTTTGGTTTGCCACAACAGAGAGGCAATGCATGAGTGTATCAGATATTGCCCTCATTTGAAGCCCAATAGCCACTAATTACCAGTCTAGCTTAGAGTCCTGTGTTCGTTTATGATTTGCTGTTTTTGTGGGCTGGCTCATTCTCTCCTGATACTATTTCAGAGCTCACATCTCAATTAAAAACAGACTCCAAACCCACATGAGACATCACTGTTGATGAGAGCTGGGTGAGCATGAGTAACTGAGCGCCCCGCTTCATTAATCAAATGCTTGAACAATGATCTGCTTTTGGAATGAAATTAGAGAGATGATAAAACATCTTATTGTTTGGATCAAAGATTTCTCAAAAAAAAAAAAAAAAAAACACAGTCCCCATTTTTCTTTACCGGCTGCATAGCTGATGTCTAAAGAATGATGTTTTGCCCTGTTGCCCCACTGGAAGTTGGGGCTTAGCTGCCTTGCTCAAGAGTGATCCCACTGTAGCTGTTGAGAGCGATGTGTCATTCCCCTCAAGACCTCTCCAGCTGTTGGGCAGACTCAAGCCAGTAACCTTCTGGTCACAAGCCTGCTTCTCCGACAGCTGGTCCGGGGGACGATGATGGATTCAGCAGGCGACCGTTGTGTGATATTATAAGGATTTTACCTGGTCAGCTGGTGAGGTGACCTTCTGCTCCAAGCGGCTTAACAGGGTCTCAATGGCTGACATGCGTTTGTTCAATTCAGTGATCTGGAGAAAGAAGGGGAAAGAGAGGGAGAGACAACAGTCAAATAATGAAGATAAAAAAATTATAGAAAAAAGAGAGATAATGGTAGAATAGTACAATAATAGTATAAAATTAGCAGCATAGAAAATAGTAATTATATCATTTTAAGGAGCAGAGATTGGAGCACCCAGAGCAAAATACAGTTACACAAGATCTATAGTTTATAGTTTATATGATACTATTGAAATCAACCTCTTGGTAGCAGCGTCTGATTTTTGGCCTCGGTCAACTTCACTCACGTTGAGCTAATCAAAAGACTAATTGGTACAGAGATTTTTCTTTCAAATAGATATAGTCTTCCATTTATTTCCCACTTGATGAACTTCATGCTGCACTTTCAAATGTCCTCATCAGGGTCTTGATGCTCGGAGCTCAGAGCCAAATCACGTCATCCCCAAATTCAATTTCGCAATACTTGAGAGGTTCCACTGCAGAATAATCATAACAGCTGTCCAGTTCCAGTGAGAAATTAAAATGTTGACAGATAACAAGAAAAGAGTCAAATCTACTTATTGGAAGAATTCTACTTTACATTATACAGTTTTTCTTAATGCACATTTGGAATAAATGCTGCTCATTCAGTGTCGCAATGTCTGGCAATACCCACTATAATACAGCAGCATTTTTTCTCATCTTGACACCTTGTTTCCACAGACATAATCCAACTGAACACATCACTTGGCTTTCAAGCTCGCTGGCTCAACAGTTTTCAAAATGGTCAGTGATGCAACACAAAGCAACACTCCACATGCAGGATGTTAAAAACTATCTTCTGAGAAAGCTTGGCCATAGCAGCCGACGAGAAATGCACAGGCATAACGTCACGGCTCTTTTTGATGTCTGGACTGTCTGTCCACCATGTTTTCCTCAGTATCCTGTTTCGTGTCTCCTTGGTGTTGCCCAGCTGTGAGACAAATTTGGCATGACACAAGATAAGCAAGGTGGAAGTCAGCACAGGGCCAGCTGGAAGCGATAACAACAACCCTTTGATATCATGACAGTCTTCCATCACAGATCTTAATCACTTCCTTTGTTTTCACCTGGATTATCTTTCTATATCTATCTATCTTAGAGGGTCTAAATTGTACTGGATTGATTAAACTAGAGATTGCCAAAAACTGTGGAAATCAAGTCAAACACACCTGAACTCAGGTACATTCTAGACATTGTACATCATTGTAAGAGATTTATGAAGAGATTACAGCTAAACTAAAGGGGCTGATGATGAGACACATATAGACTATTGATTTCTGATCGCAGTAGGCTAAGCACTTAAAGTCGGCCAAGCTAATGGTAAACACAGAGTGTTTTTTCTCCTGCTTTCATAAACAGGATCTAACGGTAACAGTTGTTGTGATCCTTTCCAGGGACTGAGTTGTATGGTAACACATAAATAGACACTGATGTAATCTATGTATGTTCCCTCTGATCTAGCAGCTGTCTCCCCAATGTGTCAAACTGATGGGCTCACTCAGAGCACCCTGTGTGTGTGTGTGTGTGTGTGTGTGCATGTGCATGTAAGAGTTCTAACATGCACTGTTAGAAAGTCCTTGAATAACAAAAGGGCCAATCACTAGCTGAATCCAAACCAATAGGAATGTAGCGATATCACCACCATATGCATTGTGGATCTGAAATGTATTGTGATTTTATTACAGATAGTACAAATGAGATTATACATCAGTGTTAGAGTTTCATGCCAAATTTGTCGTCACCCATGTGACTCAGTCAACTGGGGACAATATGAAGTTTATAATTTCGCTGTGGTGACAGTAGAGTTTATTTTCATAAAAACAAACCTTACCCTTTATCTGATATAGGCCTAACCCTAGAACATTGCAGTGGGCTAAGGTGTAAGAAAAGTTGTGAGTTTGAATCTGGCTTTCAACTTTCGATTTCTTTCTTCCTTTCATTCTCTAATGCACTATCTATGCACTATAAAATTCTTAAAAATCAAATACATAGCCCCTCCATTGATTCCTTCAAGTCCAGGCTCAAAACACACTTTTATTCTTTAGTGTTTGGATCCTCCTGATGTAGTTTGATATGTGCCTGATTTGTCGATCTGTACCCATGCGCTGTGTGTGTTGATGCTTATGTTGGTGTTTTTGTTTTTAGTCTTTTTATTGTGATTTTACTGCCTGCTCTGGTTTGTACAGCACTTTGGTCAACGTGAGTTGTTTTTAAATGTGCTTTAGAAATAAATCTGACTTAATATTGTGACACTAATACTGAATAGTACCCCAAGCTTAGCATATTTCATGTTCCAGTTTGTCCCCTACCACTCAATATGTCTGCTGGGGCAAAACCCCCTCGAGCTGCTGGCAGGCCACCTAAAAGCACTTAATTTTGATTGCTTTCCTTGGTTTTAGTGTCTCTTGGTCTAAATGCTTTTTCAGAGGCCTTAAAGTCCTGCCAAGGAAAATCCTGAATGCTCTAAACTTTTACAAACCATGATTAAAAACAATATGAGACACATGCATGGCGGTGGGCATGAATTGAATTAAGAGGTTAAAGCACATTTTGAGCATTGTGAACAATGAACGTCACATGTCTAATTCCTATGTATATCCTAATTCCATATGTGTGCTTGTGCTAGTAAGTGTGTGTGCATGTGTTCATATGTACACAAAAACATGCATAATTTATGTGATATGTATGTATATCAGGACCTGTGGAGGTGGGGCCCCTGAGTTCAGGCTCTCCTGGGAGGTGTGGCTGCAGGGCCGCTGGTGAGACTGATAGAGTGGGTAGCGCTGACACTCGTCTTCCTCCTCCTCCGAGTCATAAGGGCCAGACAGGTAGCTGCTGCAGCGGTGGGGCGCCCCGACACTGCCGCTGCCACACGACGAGTGGCTGAGCCGGGACAGGGAGCGAGGCGGCATGGTCCGGCTGTCTGGGTACGCAATGTCTTCTGGAAAGAGATTAGGGTCAGTGATAAATGAATAATATGAACACTTGTCTTTCAGAATGATGTCTGTTCTATGAATCCAGTGGGGACAGTTACATTACTTGACAAACATTTTACAGGTTAAAATAATCAAGAAAAAGAGAGAAACCTCAAAAGAACTGTTGCGGTGTGGTTAGGTCCATTCAGTAATGCTATAAGTAAAAGTGAACAGTCGAGGTAGATTTGTTTCCAGATTTAGATTATGTGACACAGTAGGCTAAACTGTCTTTTCTTTAGCCCTTGTAGCTTGGGAAGAGTCAGCTGAGTTATCCTGAACAAACAGTTGGTTTTTGGCTTTGTTAACTAGCCATGCAGCAGGCTAATTTAGCAAAGCAAATGGTGTACATGCATGTATGTGTATGACACTGTTTTTATCTGTATGTATAATAATTGTGCCGATTGGTGGAACCATTCAGGTGACCAGAGATGTGTGTCTCCTTTTCTTTACCGTGTCGCGGAGCCATGCCCAGGCTCATCCTCCGGTTGAAGTGGAGTCCGACTTCAGTATTGAGATCTGGCTCCTGATCTTTCTGGTTTCTCTCCTCCAAAATCTGATGGAAAACGGAGGCCATGTCTGCCTCAGCGATCATCGAATCCCTCATGCCTCCCTCCATGATGTCATGGGAGTGTGAGGTCTGGGAGAGAGGAATTAGGAATTAGGAATAGCATCGTCATCTTTCCCTGATAGCCATGCATTACACAGGAATTGTATTGATCTTGTGCTATTTTGGGCTAGCACCGATGTAGAGACTTGGATGTGAGAGGAAAGGGAGGTGGGTAAATTTTGGGCTACATTCATCTGCAAGCAGGGTAGGAAACTAAATTTTGGTTCACTGGCCACAATGGTTGGTAAATCTCAGAATTTACATGCCACTTTAATTTTTTCCCAGCTAACTAGATTAAAAGACAGTAAAAGAGAACCTCCAAATAATGGCTGGTTATGCACTTATGTGGCTACAAGAGCAGACAAGCTTACCAGCCACAGTCAAAGTTGTGGCTGATATTCTTCACCCTGCATGCAAATTAAAGAACTATTTTGCTCTTGGATTCATAATATGATTAGACAAAGATGAGGAAGTACTGAGGGCTGCAATAGAATCAGTAGTGTTGGGCACTCTGTGGTTCATCGGCCAAGCTCAATATCAACTTCATGAATATCTAAATCTTCCATACTGTGAACGTAATTAAAATTGACATAACTGCTTTATATTATAAGTAATTTTGAATTCACAATGTATCTGTCATGTCTACAATTGCTCAATTGTGAACCGTTAGATTAGTTAATTGAGACAATTAAACATAAAAAGCCAAACAGGATCAAATAACTACATTTTTAAGATTACAACTGAGGTGATTAACACATTAATTTGCTCTTTTACTGGCATTAGGTTTCTATTAATCTGTGTTGATTTGGGCCACTACTGCAACATCGCCGCCGCTCCATTGAACTTGTCTTCAAAGGCACACCTTGTTCCCCTTGTTTTTCGCAGTGCCTTCTAATAGCAGTGGGGATTCGAGTATCAATTCCCCACATGATCCCTCAGTAATAAAGCCATTGTCTTGACTTGATCTCATGCCAGTCCTGTAGTGTGTCTCTTCCATACATTTGGCAAAACGTTATCTTGTCAGCACTTTCTGTTTATCGGATGATGAGATGACATCAAGTATACAACATAAAAGAGATTTGATCATCAGAATGGGGATTCCCGATGACAATGTATGTTGTGTGTCTGTGTACACCAGCATTCACATTTGCATGTACACCATGCGTATGTGCTGTAGCCATAAAGGAGGATGAATAATTACAGTGTTAAACAGTGCTACATTGTTCCTGTGCCAAATATTGTCTGGTTTGGCAAAGGAGTAAGAGAGAAGCTAAAGCAGAAACAGAGGGCGCCTTTGGCTGAAGGCGTGCAGATTAGGATTAGTTTGTTTTTGGACAGGTTTGTTGCAATGTCGTCCGGCTTGTACCTGATAGGACTGTCTTCTTGAGTCAACGGAGTAGTCACGGTCCAGATCGAAATCGAAGGGACGGACAGTAAGCAGCCTTTTGGTCTTTTTCATCTTTGGAGAGCAGAAAGGGAAACACCATCACCAACAGAGAGGAGGGGAAGTGGTGGGGGAAAGAGGAGAAGAAAAGAAAAGGGAAGAGAGGAGAGTTGACCCGAAGACAAGAGTAAAGGAGGGAAAGGAAAGGAAAGGACAGGAAAGGAAAGGAGGACAGCGACATATACAGCTCTCTTCTCTGAAACAGCCTTAAAGAAACCCTAGCCATTGCAAAAGGCTTTTTACAAGCTTCAAAGAAATCTGAATTGTACAGATTCTCTTCCGTTAAGGTTGTCATCGAATATGATTGTTATCAGTTGGAAGGGAAATTAACCATTGACTGTCACTCTATAGGGTGACGAAAGAGGTTATCAACACTTAAGAGAGCATAACAAAGACATCAGAGACTACTGTGTGGGTCTAAAACAACAATGAAATATTCGGGTCAGTCACTGCTTTTGGAGAACTTTAACTGTATTAGTTGCAGCAGGGTGGCCTTGTATTAAAGACACTGTCCTACAACTGGAAGACCCAAGTTCAAATCCAGTGTCAGCAGAGCATCCGCCCTACTAAAGTGTCCTTGAGCAAGACACTGAAGAAGCAAGACACTATTCTGGAGATCTGAACTTCACTGGAAGGGGCAAGCGAAGAGAGAATTTCCCTATGGGGATCAATAAATTATTACATTAATATCATTACACTTATGTTTTATGATTGTGGCCTCAAAGAGCACTACTCTATATGGAACACTAGAGGGCACTCTGTCTAAGTGAGAATACAACCAGTGATGCAGGAAGCACCACTCTGCCTTCTGGTCATCCTTCTTTGTGCAACATCCATCAAAATTCCAGTCATAAGAGACAAATGAAACCTTAATCGATAGTCACATTGCAAGCAAAGGGAAAGACCTTAGGGACCCAGCAGAGTCCAAAAGTCCCTTAAAACATTTTCCCCCTCAACAGCCGCTGCAGTGATTGAAAATAAACAAAGCTAAGGTTTTACACTGCACAGAGACTGTGGTATAAACAATAGTAGTCTTGGTTTTATGACAAATTCCAGTGGACTCACTGCCCCTTTTAAAAGCTCAGGACTTTAACCAGAGGTTCTTTCAACTTTTCTCTCGGACTCTTTCATGTGTGTGATTATGTGTGACAGCCTGGTATTTACCCACGATGCATCGTGGCCGGTGCCGGTTCCGCCATGCCTAACCTTATGCCTCAGCAGCTGTCACGGCATTCCAACTGCTCATGAGGGTTGGCCTAGACCAGACACCAGGCAGATAACTGGTGTAGAAACACCTCAGCTTTTCAACAAGGGGACGGACCTGTCAGTATGACAAATATCAGCGCTGACCGCTGTGAACCTTTGCAAACATCAGGGTCAGCTGGTGTCAGAAAGTGTGTGCATGCAGACAGTGAATTTAAGGTGAATGTAACTGTCTGTGTGCAGATTAGCTTTGTTTTCCCTCACCACAATGTTTTTTAATTAACAAACAAGAAACATGTTAGGAGTGAGCAACAGATCCACAGAACTGAAGCGGATCAGGTATTGTTTACGGGTTTCCACGTGTCAAGGTCACGGTCTCAACGTGGATTAGCAGTGAAAAGAGCCAGAGCTACTTAAGTTCAGCTGTCTGGGCACAAATTGATATCTGCTTCTTGTTTTATGATGCTTATAACTGGAATGCCTTCTGCTAGCCACAAAGTCACTAAAACTTAAGTACCTTCAAAATAGCTGCATGATGCCTATTTACTTTCATTTGCCTATTTACTTTCATTTGCCTATTTACTTTCATTTTCCAATCTAAGCAAACAAAGATTGCTTAGATTGGAGAGGGGGAAGTCATTGTGTTTCAGCTATTTGCTCATATCCATTTTGTGTTGGGAAGTGAATAAGAAAAAATGAACATGTGAAAGAACCACATGTAGCCTACTACTGTAATACAGTCAGTAGAGAAAATCAGTAGAAGAAAAGATTTGCCGTACCCCTTTGTAGAGTTGTGCATCTGTGGCATCCATGTTGTGCTCCTCATATCCATCTGCTAATGAAGGAGACAGACATGTTGGTTCATTTAAAGCTTGTAATAACTAACATATAATGAAATACCTTGTCACACATCGGAAAACGAATGCAGTCTACAAATAAAATCACGTCTGTGGTGTTTCTGTGTGTGGACGTGCATTTGTTCATGTTCTATGTGAGCAAAGTGAACTTTTTTTTTTTTTGTCGCATTATGCAAAGGAAATTCACCATCCAGCCTTAAGTGCTACATCTCTGCCAGAATTTTCTTCTTAAATCTTTCCAACCAACTAGATGATTCTCAACCCAAGGACCTTTGTAACGTGGCCTTTATAACAAGAGGCACACTGTATGTCTTGCAGCATATCAAATGTTTTACATTTCTATCTGGCAGAGTGAGCATGGCACAAGGAGGTAAGAGCAAAAACATAGTGTTTTTTCAGTCTCGCTTTTATGAGAGCGTTTATGAGTGAGCTGCTTTTCTACACAACAGTTTGTTCCAAAAGTTCCCTCTCTTATTGAATCAAGGAGACATGCAGGGTGGGAGAGAGGCGGAAGGAAAAAGAGAGACTGGCAACAATGGAAGAAGGGAGAAACAAGAGAAGGAGTTCAAGGATGAGTGAAAGTGATAAAGCTGAAAACTCAGGCATAGCAACAACAACAACAACAAAAACAGATCAGGTTCATGCACATCAAACAGTTGTGAACAGTTAGTATACTTGTATGAACATCCCTATGATTTCCAAGATAAATGATTTTTTATGCACTTTTGCCACATCACTCACAGAAACAATCATATCTACAGTACACACAGACACATGGACACAAAACAGAAATACACACTAATAAATACTACTACTACTGCTACTATTACTACTACTACTGCTACTGCTACTACTACTACTACTACTACTGCTCATCTACTATTACTACTGCTACTGCTACTACCTACTACTAGTACTGCTACTACTGCTACTACTACTACTACTACTACTTCTGCTGCTGCCTACTACTCCTGCTGCTACTACTACTACTACTACTACGCTACTACTGCTGCTGCTGCTGCTACTACTACTACTACTGCTACTACTACTACTGCTACTACTACTGCTACTACTGCTGCTACTACTACTACTGCTACTACTACTACTACTACTACTACTGCTACTACTACTACTGCTACTACTACTGCTACACTACTGCTGCTACTACTACTACTACTACTGCTGCTGCTGCTGCTACTGAACTCTGCTACTACTACTACTACTACTACTGCAACTACTGCTGCTACTGCTACTACTCCTGCTACTACTACTACTACTACTACTACTAAGCACTACAAAAACTACCACTACTACAAAAACTACTATGACAATTATTATTATAATGATGAATACTAGCACATTTAAAAAAAAAAAATCTCATTGACTCTTCCTGACTAATTCTTCCCTGGCTCTGCTCTCATGCCCCTCTCCATATGCCAGTGTGAGTGGGGAAAGCCAGTCAGGCTCTGACTGTGCCAGCCTGACCAAAACCTCTTGGTCGGGGCCCAAACCACTGTACCCACTGCTGGAGGAGCTCAAAGCTACACAGCCTAAAGGGATCATTTTAATAGTTTAATGTTCTCATTAATGAGAGCATTCAATGCTGAAATCTAATTTCACATTTTCATGTTTACAGTAAGCATCATGATTAGTCTGAATAAAAGTCATGGTAAGCAAACAAAGGAGCAGACTAAGCATTAAACATTAACACGACTCCAGGATGGATCAAAAGCCAAGACCAGGGAGACCACAGTCTCACTGAAATTTCAAAAAATCAGTGCACAAAGAGTATATGTTTCCAGGGTGTACAGTATAAAGCAGCTCAGTAGGTTATTGAAAAGGACTTAGTATTGTCTGACTGTAGTTAGAGACTTGAAAAAGGCCTGGGTCAAATAATATTTGCAAATACTTTATATGACATGTTTTATCCTATTTAGGGTAAGTAACCAGCACAATGCACACCGGAAAGTTGAGGAAATAACCGGAAAGTATATTAAAATCAATTGAGTATAGTTTTCTGTGATTGGCAGCACTGTCTGGATTGTCCAGATGCAGCGGGCTGCACCCATCTACAAGCTGGTTTGAGATGGGGGAGATTTGCAAATAATGATTTGCAAATACCATTTGATCCAGGTCTTACATACAGGGACAGATGCAGATCAGTCTACTTACTGTGCACCTCAGGCATACTCTGTGTATCAAATTCATGTGGCTCTGGAAAACAGAAGAGAGAGAGGAGATATGGCTGATTCAGTGGTGTTTAATTCCACTTTCATGCAAATCATCCTAGACACTGATTTGATTGTTTTCATTACATTCTATCATTCATTGAAAATTAACAAGTCATCAAAAGCAACTTTGCCATTCATTAACTCTAAGATAATTTAGGTACCTGCTTAACTTTCCAAATAGAATTAATTAACAAAAGCAACAGCAGGAAACTAAGGAGCCAACATAGCCGACTAATTGACTTAAAATCCTTTTTGTGCCCTTCATGTGAACAAAGACACTGTTGTCAGCAGCAGTGTTACATCTCATCTCCTCTGTGCACAAAGACTCAATGTAGAGAGGACGACACCCTCAGAGCTTTGGGGGCCCAACGGACCACAGTGAAATATATACAGTAAAAAGACAGCAAAAGAATGTGTGTGTGTGTGCATGTGTGTGTGTATACAGTCATGCATGTTGAATGTAAGCCAGCTGGTCACATGGGAGTCTACTTGTGACTGCTGGTTGATAATTTTGAACATAACGCTGCATGTGTTAACATGCATATTTATGAATGCATGTTTCATAACTACAGTTTGCATCTTTGTGCAGTCTGTGAGCTGCATTCCACATATAATCTTCACAGATGTGTGCAGTTCTTCTGAAACTAAAGTCTTTGTTCTCTCTCTCTCTCTCTCTCTCTCTCCCCCTCTCTCTCTCTCTTCCTCTCTCCCGCTCTCTCTCTCTCTTTGTCTCCCACTCTCTGTCTCTGTCTGTTTCTGGCCAGTGGAGCCCTGCAGGATTGGATCATTCAATTCCAGGCACAGAATGGGAGACATGTGACTGGATGATCAAGACCCGCTGGGCCGAGCCAGCCAACCAGCTCGCTCCGCATCCCTTCCCAAAATCCTCCAGGGTGACTCAGCGTAAGGAGTACCAGGGCGCCCGGCTGTATCTCCACATTTCATTGATCTCCTGATGCTATGATCTCACTCGGGGACCTGCTGTGTATTATAATGCTGAAAATGTGACACTGCTGATATACAGCGTGTTTCATGGAGACTTGGTTTATGTGCTGTGGGTGTAGCCGCAGGATGGTGTCACTGCTGTGTGAAGTTCATGAACGTCCTGGAAAACAGGGGAAAGGCGCGTTGACAAGGTTTTGATGAAGCCCAGGATCGTCACTGCATCAGACTTTAAACACATGCAATAAACAAACAAAACCTTTCATCAGTATCTCTGTTAATGATGCTGCCTCCTGAGCTGCAGCAGGCAGCATATGTGACTCAAAAGCTTCTACTAGAGCGCTGGTCAGTTGAGGACGAAAAGCTGACATTTGGAGACCAGGCCCGAGCCTTGTCCAGGCAGAGACGTTCTCTGAAAGCAGCTCGCCACACAGCTGTGAAAGGCCAAAGCCGGAAAACAGGAAAGATGGAAGAGATTAAATCCCTCTGTCAGATTTGGCAGCCTCCTGAGGAGGGCTTACTGTCTGAAAAAGAGAAAGGAAACTTCATTCTCGTGACTCACTGAGAGGGACATATATCACTTTTATATATTTGTAAGGAAATCTTAACTGCTGCAAACCCTAAATCTACAATGAGTGTCTTCATGTGCCTTGCATGAACTTGAAATAAATGTATTTAGCCTGCTTCTACCTTTTGTTCATTGGGATTATGTAGGCTATTTTATTTTATTTTTTTATTTAACCTTTATTTATCCAGGTTAGCCTCATTGAGAGTAAGAATCTCTTTTTCAAGAGGGACCTGGCCAAGATAAGCAGCACAAAGTTACAGACGCCACAATAAACATCCCATCACATTACAGAATTATACATGGTCAACAAACATTCAATGTTTCATATAAAAGCAATTTAAACTATGAGGAAACTTGTTGTGTGCCTTGCTGTAAGCCAAACATTTCACATTATGAAGAACAGATTAGGAACAAGTATAATTCTTGAACTTGAAAGCTGATACACAGTTCACACAAGGGATGAATTTGTCACAATGATCTTTTACTGATATCACAATGTTGAAGCTTGATTCAAGAGGCTGGTATGGTATGCAGTAGTTGAAGCTCCTTAAAGCCTTTCATTTATTGAGGATTTCTGATGGTAAACTCCAGCAGAAATCCTCCGTGAGCCTGGCAGACTCAGTTCTGACCTGCAGCGGCTCCTGAGGGCTTGTAAAGGAATGAGAGAAACAGATGGATATTTGCTGAGGTCGCCCCTCCACTGTGACCTTGACCTGAGACCTGACATCCTACCGGTTTTGTAACCTTTGATTCACGCTGCGTCACATTTCTGCACATGTACAACCCAGTGCAACCACATTCCTCAACTGCTGGCCACTGAGCAGCTTCAGTGGAGCAGTTGGGGTTAAAGGGAAGTTGAACTTCCTGGCCATGATATAACCCCAAAATCTGTGATTCTCTGTTCGAGCACATAAACAAACGCAAACAAAGCAGATTCTGACAATATATATATAAAAAAACATTGTTGTGTCGCTCAATTGTGGTTGAGTGAATCGCTTTCTTTATGTTATTAAACCTTTCAGTTTGAGCAAGTGTAACACTGAAATCTGGTTGGAGGAAACTTATGCCAAAGGAACGAAGAAAATAAAAAAATAAAAAGTATGTTTATCAATAATTGTAAATAGGCAAAAAAATAAGTGAGAGGCTCGTTTTTTATATATTGGGAGAACCTGCTTTGTCAAAGTCCTGTCTCTCACTTTTTTTTTTTTTTTTACCAAAGTTCACCATCCCTTTAAGTAAATGGGGAGTGTTGTTCAGGGATTCAAACCTACGAGACACCTACCAGCTTTATTCTAACTTTTCACAGTCCATGTGATTGTATAACCATTCTGTTGAGGGCTACATATTTATTTTCTGTTACACACTCACTTCCCCCACCAAGTGTTTTTTTCCAGGCAGTTCAGAGATTGTACAACCATTACATGTATTTTCTAAACAGGTGACGCACATGTAGGCATCTGGACAATGAGAGTTACAGCAGTGGATTGCTCACCTTCCAGGCCGCTCTGTTCTCCGCTCAGCCTCTTGAAGAGCGATCGCATCACCTTGGCGCTGCCGAAGCGTTTGAAGCGGGCTCGCACATTTTCATGATACCACTCCAAAGTGCCGATCTTCAGGACTCTGTTAAAAGAAATGAAGTTGGCAAAAAAGAGGGTGAATAATTGACACATTTCTAGAGATTAAGAGATTAATCACAAAGAGCACCTGTAGAAATAGAGACAAATTCAGATACAAAAAACAAGTACAATATGTTTTTTTTTTTTTTTTTTTTTACATCTGTTTTTACACAGAGCAAGAGCAAGAATTTCTTGACTTGTATGATGATCAAGATGATGACAAGAAATCCACCATACTTTGGTGGATTTCTTGTGTCAGATTCAGCTATGCAGATTTAGCAATAGATACACAGCAAGGGATTTGGCAGGCATTGTCAGAGACCAGTGAAAATGTTTTTCAGTATTAAGGAAGGACTAATTCAGCAGAGCTTGAGCAGTGAATGGGTTTTAAAGCTGCATCTGTGGGGCTTTATTGATATTGAGATTCATTCGATTCAGTGAGTGCTTGATCACTATTTTTGTGATAAAAGGCAATAAATAATGTTAGGAGGTCTGAGGATGAACGAGCAATCAATACATTGAAGACAAGGTTTTTGGAGCGTCCTATAGGAATGTATTGGCCAGAATTGATCAGAACGATGGAAAAAGATTGGAGAATAGAGTTGAAAATGGTCAGAGTTATGCTTTAATGCTGCCTCACTTTGAATTACTTCAGATTTTATGTTCATCTAATTGGTTTGATTTGGTCTTTCCTACCTGGCCATGCGACACGGGTCGCACACCCAGCCATGCTCCTTCTTGTTGTAGCGGCTGCAGGCCTTGCAGGTGAACAGCTGGCAGTCCAGACACTGGCGCTTACTGTTGACCAGGAACTTGAAGGGCTGGAGACAGCGAATGCAGTGAGACTCAGTCAGGCTGCTCTGGTTGCCTAACAACTCTCTCTTGGTGTCTTCCTTCTCAATCATGGTCTTCAGGTCCCTAAAAAAGACAAGGTTGGAAATGTGAAGGGATGGATGAGTGGAATGAACTAATTGAATTAATAGAGTTGTTAGTCACGATGAAGCTGTGCAGATGTGTGGAAAAATGAACAAAATCACATTCAAAAAAGCTGTAAATATAAACATTCTGCACAGCCAAATGGACTTTTTGTTTACCAAGGAAAGAGACAATAATAACAGCTTTTGGATGACAAATATTTAAATAGGTTTATATTCCTGTCCACCTTAACCCCTAACCCAGTGGAGTAATGTAATCATTACTAGATCACATCCAGGAATGAATCCCATCCAAGTCTGCCATGTCAGTAGCTTTTACATACAGCATGCACCTGCTTCTGTCAAGATTCTGGCCTGTTTTACCTATGAACATTTCCACTGTAAGGATTATGGCAGGTAAAACCAGTCCTGTCTGAATGGATATCCCTATTGTCTGGAAAACATTTCAGTCTTCATGTTAGTACCTGATAATACTTGAGTCATCAGGCTGCATTAATTAAAGAATCTGTTTGAGGGCCTGAGTGCTTAAAGCCTGCGGGGTATACAGCAAAACACCAGCAAACAAAACAAATTTAAAACACAAAGGCTCATTTTCCATGCCTTCAGCGGATTTTCTTTCACATCTGGTAACATATCAGTGGTATTAGCTACGCAACTGGCTCCGGGTAACACAAGTCCCTCTCTTTTAACTTTCTCTCCAGTGAGCACAATCAAATATATGGCAACACAAATAGCCCGAAGCAAAAAAAAATGCCATCAATTTATGGCTGAAGACAGAGTTATTGCTTTCTTGCTTCTTGCTGTCTTAAAGGGAGACCATATGTTAAAAGAATGGAACGACATAAGATAAAAGATAAGAAAAGACAAAAAAAGTTATTCATTATAAACAGTAAAAAAAGAGAGATTTGTGTATTTCTTGAAGGAAAATGACTTTTAATGTATCCTTATGCAACAGATTAGTGTCTTGTAGCTTGTGTCCTTGTGCAAGAGGTTCATCTGCATTACTCAGCAAACAAAAGAAGGCAAATCTGTACTTTGGGGGTCAATAAAGGATCACAAAAAGTATACTACATTGACTTTCAAATAGTGTCATTATGGCAACGGCACCCATCTGGTACTCAAAGCAGGTTAAAATAAACAGAGAAAGAAAGAAAGAAAATTATTTGCATTATAATTCTTAGGTGTTTGACATACAAGCATGGCTGTCTAAGTCCATTGCTGACTCCACATATTTTATGTCTACAACTCAGAAAAGGCAAAACACCAACATTGCTGTCACAACATAGTTCACTACATAGCGTTGAGTAGTAAAGGAATATCTGTCATGACATAACTTCTAAATAAAAAACAAAAAACAAAAAACAAAAAAACACAAATGCACCATTATGTTAGGTAAAAAATAATGTATTCTGAGAGACTTGTGATTACTTCTGGGAACCTACCCTACCCAACCCAGGTATTACTCATGTTTTTAGAAACTTGAATACAGCTAAAAGAAATAATAAAAAAAAAAACTTTATACCATTGCATTGTACAAAAGTTATATGAGGCATGAATTCTGGCTAACAAATATGAGCTAGGAGATGGCTGTCAACAGATGGAACACATGGCTTCATTTCTGCAATTCTGTGTAAATATTATGTCAGCCTTATTACATGGAAAAGTCCAGTAAGTCCAGTTAAGTCAAAAATACTGCAATGCTTCTCCAGGAAACATTTGGGTCTGCTGTTACAAATTAATAAAGTGTTATTTAGACAGGTGAGATATAGATCCACAGTGCCTAGCCTCTTGATTTAGACCCTAATCGCTACTGTATTAATATATAAGTTAGCATAACATAATAAAAATGAAATTAAAAATTAAAAATAGTATGCTAAAATGTCACAGGACCCATTGCATGAACTGATATAATATTTTCTGCTAATCCTGTGGGACTACAAAGGCGCATGTGAAAAATGCAAAGGCAAAAGTGAATATATAATCTTACAAAATCTCTTCTATATTGATGACAAATAAATTCAAATTCTTTCCACTTGAATGAACTGGATAGTAATTGTTCTAGCTACGAAATGGTCTGGCACCAAACTGTTTTAGAGACATGAGTGTGTGTTAGAATATATCTATATCTATATATCTATATATCAATAGCTGTGTCTATATCTATATCTATATCGACATCAATATCTATATCGATCTATATCTATATCTACACCAATATCTATATCCATATCTATACTTACATCAACATCAATATTTACATCAGCATCAACAATATCTATCTATCTATCTATCTATCTATCTATCTATCTATCTATCTATCTATCTATCTATCTAGCTATCTATCTACAGTATATATCTATCCATTTCTATATATATATATCTATATCTATATCTATACCTACTGTATATCTAAATCTACACCCAATCTAGATATCTATCTATCTATGTATCTATCTATCTATCCATCTATCTATCTATCTATCTATCTATCTATCTATCTATCTATCTATCTATCTATCTATCTATCTATCTATCTATCTATCTATCTACAGGACTCACAGATGGGGGCAGAAACAGTTACAGTTTACAGTACAGAACACACAGTAGACATCTATTACAGCAGTGTTTCTGTCATTTTCTTCCTGAGTGAGGCTAAGTGAGGATAGGCCTTCAAAACCTTCTGTCTTACTGCTGCTCTGGTTTATATTTAACATGTTAGCATGTCTTTGTTTGTTCCAGTTCCGCTGAGTAAAAGGCATAGTCAAGTCAAAATTAAATTAAATTAAACACTGGTTGTCTTGAAGGCTCATATGGAAAAAAGCATTGTTTCGTTCAACAGATACTCTTCATGGGTCTGTTACGCATAAACTAAGAAGTAGCAGGAACACCAGTGTGGTTGGAGGTGGTCTCAAGTTTTTGCCCTTGTGCCCACTAGTGCTGAGTGGTAATGTGTTACTCAGTAACACTTTACAGTAAGATGACTATTCAAGTAGCATAACACATTTCACTATTACATTTTCAGTTATTATACTACAATTACCAATCCAATCCACCCCGTCCCCTTCCTCATAATTAGTCAAAATCCTCTCAGCTGGTAGTTCATAGCAACACAATTATCTTTAAAATGAGTAATGCACAATATATTACTTTTTTGAGTAAAGAGAGATCTTTCACTCAAGTTTCAAGTTTATTTTCCATTTACATAAAAATGCATTGGAATACTTGATCACGAGCCTCATGTCATTCGGGCAAAAAACTACGACAAAAAAACACAAGAGACAGATTAAAAAAAAAGGACAAAGACACATAAAAAATAAAAGCATGATAAAACATAAAACATATGCAGCGCTGAAGCCTGTCATCCTTCCAGTCTCCCCTAACACTACTTAACGTTTTGGTTCAACTGCAGTTACCCTGAACTCCATGATGGATGTTTGAAAATATTCTGTCATCAGCTAATAATTATACCGGTACCATGCATCAACTCCAGGCACAACCACAGCTGAATTCTACTCAAAATGCTTAAAAAAAAAAAGGCAAAGCCAAATCCCATTTAACAAACAGATCGTTCCTCAATTCTGTATGACACCAACGTTCTTGGCCACTCCTCACTTACAAATGACTTCATGACTTTTCTTCAGCACAAGTTTGAGAGGAGAAGCAGACTCATGGTGATACTTGGAAAAGCAGCAGCCTCACTCAGTGCCACAAGATGCTGACGGCAGCAAAGAGAGAAGTTCACCTAACAAGTCCCACATGCCATCTAGTGCAGGTCTGGCAAACACCCACTGAGGATGAGAGGATGCTTATTGTTGGGTTTCTTTTTTTTTCAGGCTTCTTCAATCATGCCCAGCTCATGGGGATAAAAGGGAAACTTTGTAACGACCCTGTAACCTTCTGCAGATACAGCTCAGCAGCTGCTGGACATTAGCGATGTGATTTAAAATATCTAATATGTCCTCCTCTGAAACATTAAATCCCAGAGATTTGGTATACATCCTGCCCTTCTGTGATTTGAATAAGATCCATGCTGTAGGCAACTTCCAAGCTGCATCGGTACATGGCGGTCAAGATTCAGTATCAAAGACGAGTGCGATGGCATGCCAAAAACGGGAGAATGAATGAATGAGAAACTTCAGCATGACTCTGCAACTTCAAACTGTAAAGAACTATTGGAATCGGTAAAGGGAATTAGAAATTTGTAAGATGTTTACTGTACTGTTAATTCTAGAAACCGAGCGACAAGACGGCGAACGAGATTTCAAACAACAGCAGAAACCGCTCACATTATATCTGGCAGTTTAAATAGGTCTAACAATAGAAATTCAAAACATATCACAAAATCGTTTACTGATGTTTTCTGGTGGTTTAGTGGACTGTGAACTCGCAATATGGGTTTGCATCTGACTCATAACCTTTTCCGCATGTCCTTCCCCATTTCTCTCGCTTGTCTCATGCGCAATTAAATAAAGTCAACGCTATAAAAAGAACCTTAACAAAATAGTTCTTGACTAAGTCCATTTCTTGGATGTTCTAGACAGTATTACCAAATATCACACACGAGTATGTCCTCAAAATCCTCCTTTTCCTCCCGTTATTTGATTCAAACCAGGAACTGCAGTGTTTTTGCTTAACTGGCAAAGCTCAGGAATCCTGGTGCGGCAGCCAGACATTCACTTAGGAGCAGACAGTTATGAGGACCCGAGTAACTGCGTGTGTTTCCATACATGGTGATCTCCTCTCAGTGTCCGCCTATACACAAATCATCCTCTCTCTAGTTTTATTTCTCTCTTTTACATTGATTCTGACCGTCTTTCTCCTGTTTGTCTCTCAGTCTTTTCTCTTAACATCTTACAGTCGCCTCTGTGTCTTTCTTTACAAGTTAATTCAAGCAAGTATCTGACCATTTATCATAACCTCCATACTTGATATAAGGCAGAGAGAGAAATAAAGAAACAGGGACCGAAACAAACACAGGCACAGATGCAGAGACACACAGAAAGGATTATTGAGTCTAAAACCATAGCATAATGGTTTCCAGAGAAAGACCTTAGCTGCAGCCCACAGATGACTAGCTTTGCAGACAATTTTCCATTTCCCGTCAGTTGATTGGTTACATCCTTGGCCAAGACGCCTTTCAAACAGCCAATGTCATCACGTGAAGGAAGCCATTCATTTGATTTTAGGCGGATTCGTTAGATAGATAGACAGATAGACAGATAGATAGATAGATAGACAGATAGATAGATGGATAGATAGATAGGCTGGAAACGTGAAAAGATACTAGTCATTATTGGTAATGGATGAAACTTGGTACATTGATGTTTTTATGTAGCATTACTTAGCATTTAGCGTTGTTTACACAGTTCTATGCTGCTTTGTATTTTGAGCTTCTACTCCTGCTCATTGAATCTCAAGAGGAAGAGGAAGCCATGTTTCCATACTAAAATGTTCCTGAAAAGTTGCGTGTACTTTCAGTGGTACGGTGATACCAGTCAAACATCTGTCCTTGCTCAGATGACTAACCATCCTTAGTCTGCAAAAACCAACCAACATTTTTCTGAGTGAACGCCACAGTCCATTACTCTTTCAACATTCACATCAGCCATTCCTAACAAACAATACTTAAACTGTCAAGCCTACTGCAACTCGCTCGTCTCATTCACCAAAACTAAAAACCAAAAATAATTGATTCTACCATTTTCCCAAGAATTATAAACTACTGGAATACACAGTCCAGCTGTTGATCTGCTCCATTAAAACACAATTTGGACAACTCAAGCTTTTAATCACACAGTTATCACAGATGTTCAGCTCTTACATTTAGGTTTCTGAATTTAAGAGATAAAATATTTCAAACCCCGTGTTTAATATTTCGCTGTGGCAGCTGCACATGTAAGGAAATGTTCTTCAGTAGGTAGACTATGAAGGACTATGAAGGATTAATTTGTGTAAAAACCTTTGAATAAATCTCAAGGCAGACAAGTGAAAGTATTGTTTTGCAGAGCACAATGTTGTTTGAATGTCTGAATCAGGGTGAAAAAGAACCACAGAATTATCCTGCAGTTATCCAGAGTCCTCTCTCTGCCAAACCAATTTAGCCAAACCAACCAAGTTTTGAGAGAGTAGATAACCAAGAAAAACACCCGCAAATACAATCCAATTCCAGCACAGTCACATGCTGGACACATGCTGGGGTCAGTTCCAGAAAATACAGCTAGAGTACGAGTTACCAATCTTTACTTGTTTTCTTTAATGATGCTCCACCCACAAGAGGAACTATTTAGAAAATCTTTTGTACTAATGCAACATAGATAGTATGTGGATGCTGCTATAAGTTTGTTTGAAATTTGGAAAGTCCTATTGGAAAAAGCCAATAACTTCCATTATAAACAAATCATTTGACAATTATCTCTCCCAGTATGAATTTTTAGACCAAACAAACCTTGAAAATAAAACTTATATGAACTTATATGTGATTATATGAACTCCGTGTTATTTTTGTGTGCTGAAAACAAACTTCAAATTATTTCCAAAATATGTTATTTCATTTTATGATCCGGCATATCTGTGGTTTCACAGGATCCAGGCGTCATAGTTTTGAAAGTAAACCACATGAATAAAAATCTATACCTATTTATAGGTTCCAAAACCCTCGGATGAAAACAACAATTGCCTGAACAGCAAACAACTGCTCATTTTGAACGGAAAACAAATAGCTGAAGAAGAACATTGGCACCGGAACAAAACCCAAAGAAGAGGTTGCAATTGTTGAAGAAGAGGAACAGTGTTGTCTTCTATTTGGGAAGGAAACACAGAGAGGGAGAGAGAGAGAGAGAAAGAGAGAGAGAGAGAGAGAGAGAGAGAGAGAGAGAGAGAGAGAGAGAGAGAGAGAGAGAGTTGTTTTTCATTTAGCTGCAGCATCGTTAAAATTGGCCTTGTGACTTAGCTAGGCAATTCTCTGTTACAAGGGGAAACTTTTTCCACATTCACTCCTTAGCAGCTGAGGCCCACATTTCCTCTATATATTGCTGCAGAATGTGATACGCAGAATGTATCACCCTGCACTCCACCTGCAAGGCTGCATTATCTGGATGAAAATCAGTCAGGTGAGTTTCACTTACAGTCTCTGCCTCAAGAGAAACGTGTAAAGAACGCATGACAGGCCAAACTACTGGTTGGGTTTACGCTTGTGCAAAGGTACTGGGCCAGATGAAAGATATGAAAAGTGTTTAACTGAAGAACTCAATGCATGCAACAATCTGTAAAATTGGTGCTATGTAAGGATGTGAGTTGAATTTATATTGAATGAATATCCAGAATGCATTTGACTTATTTTTACACTCTACTGTATGGCATTTGTCTTGCACTGTCCCTTTGAGGCTGTGTTTTCCTTGCACCATACAGTATATTATGCATTATACACTATACATATCACATATTATACATTGTATTATACCATCAAATGAATTGTGATCCTGATTCCTCACTAAGTCTCTTACGTTAGAGCTCCACTACCAGTGTCGCGTCGCGTTGCCATCAACATGACGTTCTCCCTGCTCCACAGAGCGTGTTGACTTTTGAATGGATTCACCAGAAAACAATCAATTGAACTTTATTTCAATGAGGGAGAACGTGGGCGTCAGCTATCGAGAATTGAACCTCTGCGATTTTGTAGCTTGGATGCAGCCATCGGACGCAACGCAACGCAAACGCAACGCGAGCAGTGGAGCATCTTTCACTGCTGGTAAAGGACTCATTCCTTCGATGGCTGCCAGTTGATGGCAATGCCTGACGCCCGATGGCTGTAGTGGAGCAGGGCCGTTAGGCACAAAAATACAAAATGTAGCCTGTGATGTCATTTCATGGTACACACCAGACTAATATAGTATAATATGTAGGTCTTATAAAAGGGAGACATCAGATCTTCCACAAGGGCTTTCTGCACAATAAGATGTTTGTTGGTAAAATCAGATTTGACCTCTGGCTGGTGCCAAAAACAGATATTCTCTCTTGTTTGAACCTGCTTTCTGACTCTCATGTTTCTCTGCTCCTCTACTGAAGTTTTGAGAGGCAGGCAGACCAGAGTCCCATGATGTTATGCAGGTAAATCAGTGCAAACAGACTCCTGTCCTTGTCCACAGACAATCTGACACAAGCACTGTGTTTGGCAGTGACAATTCAATCCTCTGTGGCAGGGAACTTCAGCTAATCACAGGAAATTGTCTGAGTTTATTTGGAGAGTATCTCAAGGTCTGGATCATTTTAAAGTGATTCAAATGGCAGAAACAAGCCAACAAGATGATTGGCTTTGATAAAAATAAACAGAAACATTTCATTCCTGATGAACATAATATGAACCAGCAGGTAATCATATTATTGTGTCTACCATCTTCAGAAAGAGATTTCACATGAGGAATAAAAATAATCATGTTTGTGAAGCAAGTTGCCGGAGTCACAAGCACTTGTTGCATACTATAAAATATGAACCACAATGAGATGGGCCGCGATTCAATGAAAACTGAAATGGCCAGATATGCCATGCTATTACAATATTATTGTTGCTGTAACACAAGCTATCGGACAATCCACCAGTCAGCTTTGACATCCAGGTTAATTTGCTGGAATCGCAGGAAATTCTTATGCGATACTGCAACAGATGTAGCTTGCCAACCAAAGTGTTTTTGTGAACAACCTAATGACGAGGTTTATTACTACACATTATTTAACCAGACAAATTGACTAAGCATGCGTTCTTTTTTCAGGTTTGTTCAGGTTAACTGAGCTGACTCTTCTCAACTCCTAGGGCTAAAGACAAGACCGTTTACTGTAAGCTAAACTTAGACACAAATCTGCCTCATTATTATTATTGAATTAAGCTTCTCTATTTCTATCCCGCTTGTAATATATTTAGCCATTATTTCCACAGAGCCAATTCTCCACTGGACCTCCATAACGTGGTTAGAAGGAGATTTGCAATGCAACTGCAAAGCCTCTATAGGTCAGAGGTTTCATCCCAGTCTGCAGTAATGTGTCTTGCAGAACTGTCCTTGATCAAGAGCCTACCTTCTCATCGAGAGTGTCAGCTAAATGGCTTTAAATGATATGCCAATAAAGATATGTATATATGATAAGTGTAAAGCCTTTTGGTGTGCGGTTGAATGTTTTCATCGTTTTGTCGACCATTATTCCTGCTCTCACCAGCGCCTTAGAAGACTGCTGCTTGATCCTCATCCTCATCCACAATGCAGAATATGAGGAAATTCCCCCTAAACCTCTTCCTCCCACAGTCTGATATCTGTACCGTCCATCAGTGCCCATTGCCAAAGAGACATGTGACAGACGGAGCAGCAGCCTCTGAGTCAGGAGCAAATCATCCGAATCAGCTGTTGTTGACGTACAGCTCAACAGAGTTAGTCCACCCTTCTGGCATGTTTGGTGGAATATAGCAAGTAAATGGTCCTATTGTAAGTGTAGGTGTTTTTCAAATGGTGGATCTCATGTTGAGTTCAGGGTTAGGGTTTCATCACAAGAACCGGTTGATCATCCAGCACACAAACAGAAACTGACGATTTGTAGAATCCATCTTCTTTAAGTCACCAATTATCTGGCATTACATGCATGGGTTTGATGTCAGGTCATGTGATTGCTGGCTCACCGTGGAATGTGAGCGGTCCAGTTAAGCTCAGGCTGACATGTTACGGTGCACTGAACCAACATCTGAGAAAAATACAGTAAGTCTTTACAGTGGCCTATTCCCGCGTAATGACCTGTGTAATATCCAGTGCAAATGTTTGAAACCCTTGAAATCACATAATGTGCGAGGGATATTTTCACTATGGACAGCGTTATTGTGTACTTATAATACTTTTCATAGGCTAGTACACTGAAATGAAGCCGTCATGAAGTTAAGAAGAACAGCTAAGGTGCTTTTTTCTTGTTCACCACACTGGATGGCAAATTGAGTTGAATCTGTTAAAGTTCTTTTCAAAGCAACTTCTGAATTCCTTGTAACCCTTTGTCATTTGCAGCAACAGGAGTTCTTGCCTTGAATTAACAATTAATTCACAAGAATTGACATCCTCATCAATATTCTCCTGGCTGACTGTCATCTGAGGAGAAGTGAACAGCATGCCGGTGTACTTTTTTTTTTACTCTGGCAAGAACACTTGACTTGTAATCCTAGATCACAGAAATTGTGATTAAAAGGAGCAGAATTAGCACGTCTGCTGGAGGGATATCCGTCTGAACGAACAAAAGCCCTGATTTCCACTGCATGGTTACATAGTATGCATTCAATGGGAAGGTATTTAAGTACCACAGTATACACAGACACAACTCAAATGTGCTATACAGAGGAGTTATGATTTAACAGAAAGGTATATGATTCAATAGAAATATGATGGTAAAATCTCAGTACAAAATAAGTACAGCTTTGAAAGAACAAACACAGTAAAAGAGTAAGCAGCTTGAACTTTATAGTTGCAGCAATACATGACACATTACTGCTGACATTGTACAAAGCCAAAAACAGAAAGTCAATTTGATGGTAGATGGTCTGACGTTACTCTCAAAATTTCAAAGGTCATAAAGCATAAACCTCCAAAAAGAGAGAGGAAGGAGTCCAAAGTGAGGCTAACTCTCACTGGCAAAGAGTTCAGCATCAAATGACCGGCTAGCTGTGGGTATTTGTTGAGAGGCAGTTCTTCATCTAAGAGGAATAAAACAGCTATATTATCTTTTCAACCTACCCAAGTCTGTCTTCCTCCTTCTTCCTCAGGTCAAAATCTCGCTGGACGACATCCCACACATGCTTGGCCTCCTCATCTGTGAGCTTGGAAAGATCCAGCTTCTTCCCCTCAGTCATGCCAGGCATCATGGTGAACTTTACGCCCGTAAGCCGGTGTTGGGCTACAGTGGGGTAATAAAAGATAAAATTGGTTGCTTGCAGAGCATGTGAAATAATGCTGTTATTCTACCTGAAGACTGTTGAGAGAGAGGTATGAGGGTGGGAGCAACATGGGCAGAGAAATGTCAAAGGAATAATAACTTTAAAGAGATGACAGAGTTTTGCAGAGTGCCGATTATCGTTCAGAGAGAAAAAATGAATGTAAACTTGCACTCAGAACATTGTTTATAGATCTATAGCATTTGTTTTCTGAATAACCGATCAGTGTTGCACTGCCTAACATTTTACGCACAGAGGTTCACAACATGACCTGAACCTTAATCAGTTGGTCAGTGATTATAGATATAGTAGTTAGTGTTTTGGGGTCCAATGATAAGCTTTTTAATTCCATGTTAAACAATTAATTACTTAATAACTTTTGAAATCACTTAGTTGTTCATTCCTTCCTTCTTTCCTTCCAGTCTAGTCTAGTCTAGTCTATGCTAGTCTGTGCTAGTCTAGACTAGTCTAGACTAGTCTAGACTAGCATAGACTATTTATACAGTCTAGTCTTGTTTATTTATATAGTCTAGTCTTGTTTATTTATATCGCTCTTTATCACAGTCAAGTCTCAAAGGGCTTTACATACCATCATATACATGTAATATACCATACTACATCATACATACTACATATACTGTATATATACACATCATACAGTATATCCTTCCTTCCTTCCTTCCTTCCTTCCTTCCATCCCCCATACCTGAACTGGCAGCAAGTTTTTATTGTTGCCATTAAGGTTGTGATAAATGCAACAAGACTGAATATAAACCTGGTTGGAACAGCAACTTCCCGGACTGAGGCGTCCCAGGACCTCCGAGGGTTTATAATAATAGTTAAGTAAATTCCAGCAGCATCCATACAACAGGCCCATTTGCTATAATGACAGACTGCAATAAGGGATCATTATGTAGGTGTTAAAAAACACTTACAGACCGCAACACAATGAGTGTTTATTTCACACTGGGATTCAATGTGTGAATGGCTTTTAGACAGTCAAACTTGCTAAACTGTCATCTTGTCACTTTTTGTGACCTACAAAAAATGTGGAAAGTACGGTTTGTGGCACCGTGAAAGGGGAAGGTTCAGGATTTTTAGAAACTTTTCACCACAGTCTCTCTTTCTGAGAAATTGGTGTCTGCTTCCTCTTTGCATTTGTTAGCAAGGAGCAGGTGAATGGAGTATGAAACTATTACTCTCAAAATCACATGAAAGTCCTTTGAAACCGTTGTATCACTTATACCTACTCTTACTGCATTTAGAAAGTATATGGAATTGCTTTCATGTGATTCTGAGTCATTCTTAAGCTGCCAGTCATGCCCAAGCCAATGATGCCCAAAACGTATCAGGGATTTGAAGGCTGCATGGATTTTTAGGCTGCTGCTGTTTTGCCTTCACAAAGCAGAGCAGAATAATAGTATTGATCAAGGGTCAGTGACTTGAAGTGTTTGCCCAGATCAGGTGTTTAAAACCTCTTTGCCTCACACTAAGACAGCTCCCTGTGATCTGCGTAGGTTCGGCACAGTTTAGCCATCACACTGCTAGGTTAATCACAGTCTGTAGTCTCTGTTAAATGGAGCCAACCCAAATATTTCCCATGGTCCAGCTTCACAATGGATTGATTTAGTTTCAGAAAATTAAACTTCCACCCATGTTGGCAGAGCAATACACACATGCATACGTAAACGCAACACGCACTTACATATACACAAAGGAATGTTCAGGGACATCACATAATTGTTTTGTTTTTCACGGGCCACATAAAACAATGGTCAAATGATGCGGTAATCTAATTTCTAATTCTGTAAATGGCAACTAATGTCCAGAGCAAGCACACCAGTTTGGCTATGAAACAACAAATCACATCTAAATGCTAGAATCTGAGATGCGTATTGTATTCTTCTACCAATGGAATATTACTGCAGACAACTTTCCCACAGTCAGATTCATGCACTTAAGGAGGGAATCACATTTCCAGGTAGTATACCTAGGCCCTATATGTATTTGCTTAGCGGGTGTGAGCCACTTGGCATCTCATTCTGGTACATTAAGTCAACACTAAGAAAACCAAACAAACTAAAATTACATTACAATATCCTTTGTCCTTATTCTCAAAGCGATCAAATCTTCAATGGACTGTATATAGTGTGCTCTTGAAAGGTTTGTACGCATTACATTTGCTGTAAACGCACAGGATTCAACAGGTGCACATTTGAAAGACTCCTCATGTTTGCAAAAGGAAGGCTAGGCCTGATAACGTACAGTATGTAGACACAGTCATGTAGTAGTTTCACCAGCAAAAGTGCAACACGGATCAAGCATGTATCCCTGTTTTATTCCCATTCAAGCCACAATACACTTTCCTATCTGAAGGTCTAGATGCAAGATGAAACAAGTTAGTTAGCATTTGTTTCAAACACTCCTAAATACATCCATTGTGTCTCTGATAACAGGTTGGGACCTTCTCACAGTTGAGAGCCATATCCCTGTAGCCCACCGGCAGTATCAATAGCACAATTTTCTGGAGGCAAGAAAAGTATCATCTTATCCAATAGAATTAACAATAGATTGCAGTAAGACCTCTGGGATTCAAACACAGGCAGGCTTTAACATTGATTATTAACCTCATAACATAACTCTTCAACATTGTCTGTAGATCAGTGAGCGCTGTATCTTACCTTGACCTCGGTGTTGACTGAGCAGCCTGCGGGTGTTTTTCCCCTGGAGGGCAGACCAGGCTGACTGCAGGACAAGCTAAGTAGCAGACAGCAATGCTGATCACATGTCTAGTTAACCAGGAGGACGAAGGGCTGGGAAGCAAGGCTCTTCTCCGCCTCCCTGGCCTCACTGCAAAAGGTCACGTTTTGGTGCTTTGGCCCAGCTGGCTCTATTTACAGTGTAACAAAAATTTTTGTAATGGTTATTGCAATAATAATTAAGAAGAATGCACATACCAACAGTTTGCATTTGACCATGATACTGACTGCTCTACTTGAATATCTGATCTGATTTCTGACTTTTTACATCATACTGATCGCTCTTGAATAATTTGAATAATGCTCTTGAATAATTTCTATTCTCACTGTTTTCAATGTTTTTCAAATAACTTCTTTTAGGTTTTAAATTAGCTACTTTCATGTTTTTTAAACAACTGCTTTTAAATTGACAATGCACTTGCTCATTTTTATTTATTTAATTGTTTAGATTGCTTGTTTATCATTGTTGAGTTTGTTATGCATCAAACTGGGAGCTGCGAACACAATTTTGTTGTATTTGTACAATGACAATAAAAGGAAATCTTGAATCTTGGTCACTGGTGTGTGAGTGTGCACTATTGATCATGATGTTCTGTAGGAGGTTGGAAGTGCTTAGGTCACAAGTGAGGAATGCTGTGTCTATATCACCCAAATAACAACTAACAAGTGACACCTCTTTATCAATGCCTGATATGCTGCATTCACATCTTTTAGGGGAAAACGTAGGGAAGGCCTGATGGTTAATGTTACAGCAGCTTCTTGGTGGAGTTTTTACCCACTCATGCCAAACCTCACTCACATTGAAGGCTGCAAGTTTTACTTTCATCTTTTTCCCTGTTGATTGATGCAATGCTGTTTTGAAGGATACTGAGAAGCAGAATGTAGCTGTAAGACTTTTATTTGCAGAGTGGGTGGGTTAACTTTCTTTCTGTTGGAGGAATCAGGTTCCACTCACAAAGCCAGAGTTTTCCACTTGGAATTACAGCTTGGAAGACAATATTGTTTTTTACAAGTCAGGATCTTGTTTTTTGTTTTTTTTACAATAACCCTAATGCGATGTAAATGCAGAGTTGGAGGGAGTAAGGATGAACATCACAAAATAAATTCTTACAAATGTGACAGCGCATGCAGAAATGTACAACTAGAAACTCTGACTCATTAGGGACGAACATGAAAAGTGAGTCCAAATGACCGTAAATAGAAAAATCAGGAAGACCATTCTTTTTTAATTAATTTCTCTCATCCTCTCGCACAAACATAAGGATTTGCCTCCAGTTCCTCCCTCAGTAGTTCATGTTTTCCAAAGGGTTGATTTGAGCCATGTGACATGTCCAGCAATCCAATGTTCTTGTTTTCTCAACCATCAGGCCCAGTTGTCTAGCCTGTGGACTAGATTCAAGATTCAACAGATTTATTTGTAACATGCATGATTGTACATGTACAACAGCAGTAAAATGGGGTTGCAACAACTCCGACAACTGTGCAAATAGCAAACGTAGTAACAGGATATCAATAATAATATATAATAATATAAAGCTATATACAGGGAAAAATGACAAGTATCATAAAAAACTATATGTACATAATAACATAGGATAGAAATAAAAAAAAAATAAAAAAAATAGCAAGGAATAGATAAAAAAAAAAGTAGAAAGGTGGCCAGTTATAAACAATTTACAATTTACAATTATCAGTGTGTAAATAGAGTAAACAGTAAGGTGCTGAGCTGCAAAAGGATGCAGAGTGCAAAAAAGTACAGGATGTATGTTGTGTGGGGTTTTAAGTACATATGGACCGTATGGCCTGAGGGAAGAAGCTCCTTCTCAGTCCTGGCCATGATGGAGTGGAGATGCTTGCCAGAGGCAGCCACTGAAACAGTTTGTGGTTGGGATGGTGAATGTCCTTAATGATCCGGTCCTATCCGGTCCAGATGATCCTAAATGAAGATGAAGAAAGTCTTTGGAAGAACTCAAACCAACTAAGATTTATTTCTTAAAGTGATGTTGAACTTTGGGTTGTGTAGCTTCCTGGCCATGATATAACCCCAAAATCGGTGATTCTCTGTTATCTAAAGAGACAGAGACAATAGAGACAATTGGAGTATTGTGTTTTTTTCTCTCTCCATTCACTGCCATTTTATGGTGAAACAGGTCTGAAAATCACACCTCTAGCACATAAATGAACACGAACAAAGCAGAAAGGTCTAATAAACATAAAGAAAGTGATTCACTTAACCACACATGAGCGACATACTATTTTTTTTTATATACTGTCAGAATCTGCTTTGTTCGCATTTGTTTATCTGCTAGAAGTGTGATTTTCAGACCTGATTCGTTACACAATGGCAGTGAATGGAGAGAGAAAAAAACACAACTCTCTAGTCCTCTCTACCGGAGCAACACATAACACAGATTTTGGTGTTATATCATGGCCAGGAAGCTACACAACCCAAGGTACTACCAAAGTTCAACATCACTGTATATAGTATACAATCTGTATAAAGTTATTTTCATAAACACAGGCATAATACAGTCTGTGGTGGACTTTTCACCCAAACATATTGTAAGATGTTTCTGGTAATTTCTGTACTCTCCTTGTTGCCTGTTCACTGCTTTACTTTTTAGTTCTTAGTCTACAAATAAAATATCAAACAGGTAAATAAAAGATTGAAATATAAATTAGTAGCAAATGTCAAACTGTTACACAAAATATATTACTGTGCAATACGATCTCGCCTTCACCTGATCCAATGCATGCAGGCTGAGGGTGTTTGTCCCCGGGTTCAGCAGATTACATAATACATCAGGATAGTCTAATTCAATTTAGAAGGCCAGATTCCAGCAATCACTGCTCACCATAGCAACTTTTTTTTCCTGTTAATTTACTGCTCAGCTCAGGTAACTGAGTAATGTGGAGGCAGTGTGACAACAATAACTCCTGTTTATCACAGGGTTTCCCCACTGGAACAGAGATGCTATTCATCCTTGATACTCTTAAATGCTGCTCCGGGACACAGAAATCAGCTTTGTTCAACCTGCTATCTTTAAAGGGAATACCATTAGGTTTAAGAATTCATATATGTTACCTCAAAGGTCTAGGATAGTCGATATTAGTGAACATGAACAAAACGTTTTTTTTTTAGAGCATCCATCGGCCTCCAAGAGCAGCTCAATTTGAAGTTTTTCTGGTTCATGCACGTTGGTTGGAAGGCGAGGTAGTGACAGTTTTATTTTTCTCATGCCATCACAGTTCATTCTCAACAGGTTTATTGAGAAAATGTGAGTTTATTTCCAGAAAATTCTCATACGCTCAAAGGTAACTTTACCTTCATTCCCAATCCCTTCTCTGTGATGCAGCTTTTACTATACTGTATTTTTATATGCACACAAGACCACAAATTACATATTTACAAGGAAATCACAGAACTACCTTTCCTGGGGCTTTAATGAAAGCATCAAAAGTCTTTGTTATTACATGTTGCATTCTTAAATTCAGTGTTATTCCCCTTTAAGGAACTTGGCCTATACACTTAAAATGTTCTTCAATATACACTATAGATGAGATTGCATTCCAATTTAATTTATTTTTATATATTTAAATGTATTATATTTATTACTACTACTACTACTACTACTATTTAATTTGTTATTCATGATCATTCCTTAAATTCAGTTCAAGAATCAATCCTGTAGTTTTTTTCAAAATGCAGCCTATCCAGGGTGTTTCCCTGCCTTCTGCCCAATGCATGCTGGGATAGGTGCCAGTGTGACCCTGGAATACGTAGCTTGTGTCCTTGTAGAGAATTTTCTGTTCCTTCCAAGTTGTCTTGGAGCAAGAACAGAGAAGGCATGTTTACAGGAGATGGGCTGTGTGCTTTGTGTCACACGATTGATTAAGACAAACGGGTGTTCATCTTCCTAGCTGTATCAACCAGCTGTGTGCTATATATAGACTATAGTGGCATTTGCATGTGATGCGTTGTTCTCGCAATGAATCTTGGGACTTCCCATTCATTCTTGTAGGCCAACGCACTGTCCGATGCATCTTTGGCTGGCAAGTAAACTTTTGGGATCTTTATCCCTCTACGTCTTCTGTGCTCTTTTGTTTTGGAATTGTACTTTGGCTGTTAGATATTTACATGAAACGTGTCACGGAGGACACAAGAACACATGAGAAAGCATGTGGAGAACGACCTACAGAACCCCTCCTTCTCCTTTGCTTTCTTCCTCTTCCCTGCCTGCTGTGACTCAGTTGCTCCTGGGCGTGTCTTAGTTTTTGTTTCCTGCCCCTTACATCACCTTCCCACACACGTACGGCAATGCATGAAACACCCTCCATGTTGAATACACCGATATACACACACACACACACACACACATACACACACTCGATGCACTGATATACACATCCCATGTTGTTTATGGTTATGGTTGTTTTTGTTTGATTAAAGCAAAGGTTTACCATACGTTACTGTGTGGTCTCCATTCTTGTTATGGCTTGAACGAGCGGTCAGAACAAACAGGACCTCGCTCAGGATTTGAGCATAAGACCTCTAAGGTCCCACTGGACCATTGGCTGATTTATGATTTATGATTTATTTATTTAATAGGGACAGTGCATAATAATGAACATTTCAAAGGTTGACATTTAAAAATACATGGCACAGTTTAATAAATCTACATAAAATAATTATCGTATAACCTATTACAAAGATAGGAAGAGAGAAAAGAAAGCTGGAAAAAAGATAAAACAACACTCGTCATAACCACAAATTAGTTCACAGTGCACAGCAGAACATACCCAGAACATACACAACAAACAAGGCCCAAATACATACAAAACAACACATAACATACAGACAACACATCCACAAGTTTTTTTTATGTTAAATTATGGGAGCTTCTTCACAAGTACATACAGTATACAGTACTACTGTACAAGTACCAGTACAGTATATATAGGATCCCTTGCTCATTGCTATTTCCAACATTAGGAATTAGTCAGCTGACTGTTTTCAAGACAACCTGCAGTTTCAGTTGGCAGCAACTCAAACGGTGTTAATATGGTTAACCACCTTTAAAATGAGTGTGTTGTATGTTCAGGACTGTAAATGCATTAAGCAATGTCATTACTGGCAGCAAAAAGAGACGCATTATATCATCACTTACATGGCCACATGAGCGGAAATACCCAAGGACCAGCAGGAATCCCAAACCTTATTTGCATTAGATGAAAAAAACTACAGAGGTTTGGCTTCGAGCCCAGTCTGCAGTTATCTTCCCATATAATGTTAGCATCAAATTCTTACCATCTTATCTTGGCCTACACCCAGTGCAAACAAGAGAGCGTCCATGACAATCCTGCACAGCACATGACTGTCCTGAAAACGGTCTGCATGTATACAGTGCATTTCATGGTTAATTTTAGACTCATTCTTCCTGTGCTGGTCTGGGTTCAGATTCCTCTCCTGAGCAACTTGTGATATTGTGTATCCTCCACCTGCAATACATCCAGTGCTCATAATGCTATATATCTATTTTAAGAAAAAAAACAATTACCACAAAGTACAGTACCATAATTTATTTAATTTTACTAGAGGTCACTTTTTTTAAATGATATATATATTCTATTTTTAGTCTTTCCATGTAGAATTGCATGCATTTTATTTTGGAATAAAACCTCTGAGATCTGAGCTTCACCTCTCGTTTGACCTATTATGCATTTTTTTCAGCAATGTCATCATGTCCTGTTTGCTCCACCCACTTATAATACAGAGTTATAATGAGTGAATTTAGACATCCTGGAGCACATACTAAATCCATTAGGCCTATCTGTATCTGTAACTGAAACTTGAAACCCATCTCCTTGCTACGCTTAAACACTGAAGTAATAGGCATAAGCAAACAAGATAAGATGGCAAACAATAACAATGGAAATAGAAGGGAAAAACTGGTGCACACACACACACACACACCCACTGAGACACACACACACACACACACACACACAAACACACACACACACACACACACACACACACACATCTTTCAGATGTAGAGGTTCTCCTCACAAATTCTGTATTTTTTAAAGTAACACACATTTTCAGAAAAAAAAAATCCATTTTGCAACACTTTATCGTTGATTGATTTAACATAATAGTGTTTCAACCTATACCCAGTTCATGATAGCTTTTAAATTTGCTACATTTTTCCCAGGTCTTTCCTGGGAAACCCTACAGAAACTCAAGCTCCAAGCTCCGCCTACACTGTTTGATTGTCAAGTGATCTCTGGGAACGCTTAGCACCAAAGATGTTGCCCACAAAAAACAAACAAAAAAAAAGAAAAAAACAAGAATTTTGACAATTACTGCTCTAAGCCTCTGGGGGTCGTCCACACAGAGAACCGAATGGTGTAATGACCACAGTGCGCTGACAGGCAACTATCACTATAATCCAAATGTCTTTTTGTACTTAAGGGATTCATATTTCATTAGATAACATGCAATAGTGAGTGAAAGGGAAGATGGTAGAGAGGGAAAGAGAGAGAGGGAGAAGGCCTGTGTCAAAGGTTATGATCCAGGCTCTAACTTAAGGCACAGTAATGAAACAGTATGAAAGTCGAAATCTTGTTGTGGACGTGAAAATCCCCTTGCTCCCTTTATCAACATTGCTTCTCTCCTGACCAGCGATAATCATGTGGGTTTGGCGTCTCCCTGCCGTGCCTGATTTCTTCCCCCCTTGTGAGATTAGGACCTTCTAGTATAAGCATTCACTCTGATATGGAGCTGCTGATTGGCTCTTCCTTGTTTGCTCTTGAAATTTGGGCCCTCCTCTCCACTAATCATAGGAAAGCAGGAAGAGGGGCTGTTTTCAGTGCCATGCAGTGATGAACTAGACTGTGATGCCTATCATTTTCAGCCATAACAGCAGGAAATGGTCACATTCCCCCCTCTGGGTCCCAAAACCAGCACAGAGAGCCAAACCCTTCACACTTACAGTCTTCCTCTGCACAGTTAAAGTGGTATCCCACCATGCATCTCTCATATTGAGTGATTTGACATGCCTGCACTGGTCATATTATATGGTCATGTAGCATTACATGGTAGGTTGAGATAGATTTCATCCTGAATTGGTGGTAATGCCATGGTCACTGGGCATTCATAAATTGTTGCAGTAAAGTCCAGTTAAGTAAGATTGAGAGTTGTAACTGGAATATAGATATACATTTCATATTCAGGAATTCCTTGTGTGTTTTCTAAAGGGGGGGTTTGGCTTCAGAGGGACCAGCAGTTTTATGGGAATCCCCCATTTTATACTTTGGAAGCTTTCTGCTGAATGGGTTTCCTCTCACACATCCAGCTGGGCACTGCTGGCTGTCAATGGTGCATTTTTTCCTACGTGAGAGCTGCTTTTGACCAAGTGACAAAGGCTTATTATAGAGACTGTTCTAGAGCAGCAGCACACATGGGCCTTTTTTTTTTTTTTTTTTTTTTTACGAAGCGTCACATGTTCCAGACAACAGAGGAAAAAATAAAATCATTACTCTTTTTCCTTTCTTCTTTTTTTCCCTTTCTTTTCTTTTTGTTTTTGAAAATGACTTAACTAAATATTGTGTTTGTGTGTGTGCATGTGTGTATGAGAGAGACAGAGAGACAGCGGGTGGGGCTCTGGACAAAGATGTGGCTTTCTTCTTCAGCCTCAGTTTTGTTAAACTGTTTAATTGGTCTGTCCAAGATTATATTATATTCCATTCATTCTAAAGTTTATAACCCAAGTTTGAATGGTAGAAACAATCTGTGTAGTTTGTCTTGGTAACTTTTGAGAAATGTCCTCCTCATACTTTATAGCAATTTACAATATTGATATTGTTATTGATTGTGATATTGATTGATATTGATAATCATTCTAACACAATTTAAAAAGCTAATACGTTAATCTTCATATTTGCATTTTTACTCTTGTTTGTCAGACTGAAATTGCAGTACTGTTGTACTGAGACTGCAGACTTGAGTGATATACTATCAGCTTGCATTACAGCCAAGACTAAAACTCATAACTAACGCTTGAGATTGGGGAATGTTAGTGATGGATGGTCCAGTGTACAAAAGACAGATGGTGAAATATTGTGCATTTAAAAAATTATGCCTCTGTTTTCCAATTACACTAAATACACGTCTTCTAGTTATCTCTTTTTATAATCTAGAGAGACAGACGAGCAGACAGAAAGGCAAACAGGTTGGAAGAGCAAGAGAGGAGAAGGAAAGACAGAGCACAAGAGGAAGAAGAAGAATAAGAGGAACAAGAACAAGATTGATTGCATAATGGATACGCAACGACACACTTAAGCACAGCGATTAGGATAAATCATTGTAGATGACGCAGAGTGGCCCTGGTTCAATCACTGCACTCCAATTATGCAAACTGGACAGTGACCTTTTGACCTGTCTCCAAAACATCATGTTTTTCATTTGTTTAATACAGCAATCACTGCGAGGGCGCATGCAGTCCTGCACTAGAGCAATCCATCTTTTTAAAAGGGTGTTTTCTTTACTACCATGTTGAAGCAGTTGTCGTGCCTCTGCCATTACGTAACAACTGCTCCCCCAAGTGAACCTGTAGAGCAGAACATTCAAGGTCTTACACGTTGCTCTACTCAGTGAAACACTTGGCTACATACCAACTGCATTGTGCAGCCTTTTACATAGCTATGGTGGTTCATGAGTACACGGTGAACATGGTTAGATACCTCTTGTGCCATGACAGTGAGTTGGATGTTCTTCAAGAATTTAGTCATTTTTCACTGCAAAATCTGTCTAGTTGCAAACAGTTGACTATCCATGTCGCTTGAACTCACAGTATGATTTATAGCAACACACAGTATAGGTTTCTTCACTGTAACAAAACCACATGTGGGGTTACACTGTGAAATTCAGCAGATTTGCATATAACTATCAGTGTCCCACACACTATCAGTCAAGTCCTGTTAACAAATTCCCTCTAATCACTCTCGCCACAATGTGCAACACTTTCAGCACCGTACATGACATTAAGAAGAGGGGAGAACAAAACTATAAGCCTGATGAGCAAAAATGGTTTCCAGATGTCCAGCGGGCCAACTCATTTATCCAAATCATGGAAATTATAACTCCTCAAGGTAAATACCACTCATGGACCAGGGGTGGAAAAGGCGACAGTATAGTGAGTCAACCCCGAAACATTTGCAACTCTGAAGGGCCTTTTCAAATCGACTCACACTGTTTAGAACCATGAAACAAAGTCCAACCATGTTTCCATCTTGAACCCGGCTGAAAATGTATTTTTTTATTCATGAATCTGTACGTAGGTAAGTTATTGTGGAGTAGCCATGGCTACCGGGTCCAGCATTAATAGATTCCAGCTGTCAATTAAAGACACCCATTGAGACTTCAATGGCGGGCATTGTTCAGTCAGATTGGTGAGTCAGAGAAGCACCAGAGGCGGGAGACTGTGCGGCTACACTTGGCAGAGCGAGAGGGAGATGTGATACACCAGAAGCTAGTTACAGCAGCAGTTAAGTGTTGGAAAGACATTCAGTCCCTGCCTCTTTTGTGGAGTCGTATGTGAGCCAGAGAAATAGCCGCAACTTTTATGCGGGGCAGACATTTGCAGAAAGTTCATAGAAAATCGTCTGTTAACACCAAGTTATGGACCCTTGAGTGATCAGAGGTAAAAGATACGTTTACCCTGAAGCCAAGTGTCCACATGAAAATCCTTTGAGAATATTGTTAATACTCTAGAACATCAGTAGTCCACAAGGTAGCTTGCTTAGTTGGCAGGACTTGTTCTTGCTCTGAATCTACAGTATCTGGTCCTATTTTTGAGCTTACCTCCCAGTGAGAATGGGTGGGTGGTGTGGGAAGGAGGTGTGGTCAGTCAATCCATCGATGTCATGCAGGAAGAGGTGTAATAAAGGGGCCTGAGGTTGGCCATGGGAAAGCTAAGAGAGGAATATTCCAGAATCTCTTTCCAAACCCAAAATGGCTATGGAAATATGCGTGCATCACGTGACTGGCCATGTTAGTGAGCGTTTTGCCCAAAGTGGTTTCTTACTCTGGAGCCATGTGAATTCATTTCAAAGAGAAATAATTGAGTAATGACACTTGGACTGGGATGACTTGTTCCTTGACATTTGGCTGTTTGCATTTTCTACTGCATTAGTAATCCTCTCATCCAAATAAAAGCCCCAACAAGACACGAATAAAAGTACAGCCTTGCCTCAGGAGAGTCAGCGACAGACTGTCATCTTACATTAAGACTGCACATTGCAATAATCATACTCTCTGTTGATGTTCTGCATACATGCACCATAAACAATGTACACATTTACTTTTGAAGTAACCTTAAGGGTTTTAAATAGTGTGTTTCAAATAGACAGTTACAATATAATACATGCTTTCAAATCCTGAGATTGCTCCTCATATAAAACGTGTTTTCAATTTATACCAGATTAATGCTTTTGCTTTTTTCAGACATTAACAGCATAAGATCATCATATAACAGAATAATTTGTTACTTTGCAAATCCCCTGAAACACATACATGCATGCAAATACATATGCACCTTAACACACATCACCTGAGGGCTCAGAGTGAAGGGCAGCCAAGAGTGACGCTCCTGAAGCAGATCAGTGTTTTGTTCAAGGACAGATGGATGCTAGCTGGATCCAGGATTAAACCTGTTAACTTCTAACCATAGAAGAACCTCTTTAACTGCCAGGCCACTCTGCTGGGCTGTTGCAGTCATGACCTTGTGATGTGACCGCTCATCAAAATAGACTGCAGCCACTCTTGCTTTGAAGCTGATGAAACTGTGTAGCTCAGAGCTTTCACCAAGAGTCCAGTGATGATATCTGAGCTTGGGATGATGACATAACATTGTTTGGGTTGGCTATCAGAGAGCCGGAGACTGAAGAAAGGACTTTGTTTTCTTCTAGAAATGCTTTGATGTTTCCATATGAAGGCTGACCATAGTCTTTGTAGGGTTAATGTGAGGGATCAAATTTGCTTGTTTTATTGGTTCGGTTTGTAATTTTTATCATCTAAATAAAACTTATAAATTACAGCTTGGAACAAATGATAAAATTGTGTTAAGGCATCACAGAAAACTTTGTGTTAAGAGAAGGTTTTACAGGACACCCTTGGGCCTTGTATTTTCTCTCTTAACCTTTTTCTCACAATGTTTACTTAGCTTTTGCAGTATCTGCACCAATGCACCATGCCAGATGAAGATCCAGGTATGAGACTGAAAGGCCACGTCACTCCAGTGTCCACCATTGTGGATCATCTGGAGGGCCTGGTGTCCTTCCAGACTATCACTGTTTAATCCCTATAAGAGTGAGGGGAATCAAAGGAAATGGGATCACTGAAAGATGGCTTGCAGCTGTGCTCCCCATGTGTGCAACACATTTCCATTTTATACCTCCTTGTGGGCCCAAAACTTTTTTTCTTTTGCGTTTTTTTTTTCTCTTGGCCAGCTGTCAGGGATGTCTGCTTCCCATTTAGCTTTTGTCTTTCAAAATTCCAAACTTGCTTATGGACCCCATAGATGGTGCCATCAAAAATAGAATATAATAGAATAGAATAGAAATTGAAACAGTGATGTATCTAGTTCATAAATCATTAGCAGGTCTGTCTAGATAATGGAACGCTAACATTTGTTTCTTTTAAATTTCGCCTTTCATTTGAGAGTTACTTAACAAAATAAAGGGCATTCAACAGGCATAAACACCCATGTTTTTCCCATTATGGTTGCCATTGTTTAATTCACAAACAAAACAAGATGTGTAAATAGAAGACATCATAGACCAACAACGGAGGTAGGTGGGGCCCTCCCACAGTGCAGAAATAGCTAATTAAAAGACTGTGCCATACCTACCTCCTACTTAAGTAATGATCATAGAGACGTTTCAAAGTTTGTCTGTCTCGTTCTCAGGTTTTGAAATGCTGAGCTTTGAAGCAGGGGATGACAAAGCGGATACAGTTGGCCAGCCACTTACTTCTTAGCCTGTTCCGGATCACCACTGCTGATCTTAAGTAACATGGATAAACGGAATAAATTGCAGCTTTTGGAGGACATGAGACTAAACAGATGTACAATGTGATGAGTACATCTACAGCAGCATGTCAAGCCTTTTGGCAGACGTAAGGGGCTGGGTTCATCTCTGCAGAGGAAATGACCTGTATAAATAGTTTTTGGCTTCATTTCTGGGCTTGTCCCTTAGCAACGCTTGACACACACACACATACACACACACACACGCAAACACAAACACAAGGCACGCATACGCAAACACAGACAGTCTCAAGTATGCATAAACACACACATTTGTATCACTGTACTTGTAAGGAACTCCACTGAACACTCATTCCTTAACCCCTAACCCTAACATACCTAACCTTAACCTTTACCCTAACCTAAACCTAACCTTAATCCTCACTTTAATCCTAAACCCAAACCAACAATTGAGGCTGGACAAAATGACCTCATTTCACAAAAATGTTGGCTGTCTGAAGAACACTCAAACTAGTTCTCATGAGGATAGCAAAGCAAGTACACACACACACACATACCCACGTGCACATACATACACACAGAACAGCAAAAAAAATTGCAAGAGAGAAAGACACAGCTGATAACGAGAAGGAAATTGGCAAGAAAGAGCTAATTATGGCAATTCAGATTAGTTTGTTTCCCACTTAGGGAGTTCCTGCTTTTTCCCCGTCCACTGCCTTCTCTTCTCTCCTTAGGTCATCTGTGAGATGTTTACTGTCTTAACTACACACACACACACACACACACACACACACGTATATTCCAGATTTCCAGATGTAGCTGGTTCATGATGATACCTGTCAGCAGAGTTATGATGTAAGTCCAATTTTGTATCCACTGCCTAATGGAGACAGCAGCTCCCAGTAATGGAAAGGATATACTGAGGAAGACAGATCTAGAGATTAAAACAGATGTTTGACAACCTGGAAACTGTAACTGTAAATATATCAGAAGCTTGGGCTTAATCATTACATTTGTTTATTGTATTTGTATGGCTTCCATTGAGTGCCAGCATCTAAAACAGGATAATACAGCATAATATATATTCCGTGTACTTAAATAATTATTTCGTGTTTTTTTATGAATTTATCTCACAAATCATAGCTGTAATTCAATTTATTGTTTCATTCTATTTCACCACTTTTATTCAATTTTGGCACATATATATTCATTTATCTATTTTCGTATTTTCCTATTCTCCTATCTAGTACTTTTTTGCTGTAATATGATAATGAGCTGAGTCAATCAAAGAGCAGAGTAAAGCAATCTTGTATAGATCACAAAACGGTCTAGCTAGATGTGGGTTACTTGGGTGTGTCTAGTGTTGTGCAGTGCAGAGGACAGTTTTTGTGCTTGAGTGAGTGACCAGATGATTCCAACATGGTGGCAGCAAGATCCTTATTGGACACACTGCAAGAGGCCGCTGACCAACTGAAATCTCTGAAAATATTTATAAGAAAAATATGCTGTTCCTCTATTTCATCCTCTAGAGAGTGTAACTGGCACAATCTCTGCATTTGCTTCCAGTGTGAGTGACAGTATGACTGCTTGTCCCTCAACAATGACTGAGAAATGGCCAGGCCCTAAGGTGGATCCAAAAGACTCATAGCCTACGTCCAAATCAATAGCTATCATCCCGTTACCGCACCCTGCGTGAATACATTTTTGTGGAAAACTTCCCAGTGAGAAGATCCTGGCAAACATCCTGGGATCCTGGGAACACAGATGTCAGCGTTTTGAATCAGGCAGAATTCTACAAAGCACGTTTATCTGATATCTAGAAGTTACGGCAGCTTGGTGAAAATTTGTCCTTTTCCTCGTGCAGTGCCCTTCACAGCTCCCGGGTGGCTGATTGGAATGCGGCCGAAGACTGCAGTCGAACCCTCAACAACTACAATGATTAGACAATGACATGCAGAGCCCATGGTCAGACCCACCTAGCATTTTAGCCATGCCCTTCTCATTATAAGGTTTGGAGAAATAAAATAGGAAATAGATGGAAAGGAAAATTGAATAGGCGAATCAGAAAACAGTAAAATAGCCTACAGTAGATGAATGAATACATGTGGCATGATTGAATAAAATAGCCTAAACAGATACATAAATAATTAAACAATTTCAATGCAAAGGATTAAAAGAAGAAAATGTTAGGAATTATGAATTAAAATAAATAAAACAATACCTGGATTAAAGCTGTGATTTGTGAGCAAAATAATAATAATAAAAAAATGTATATTTATAAATTTATTTGTATTTAATTGATTAATTTTCCAAACATACATTTATTTATTTATTTAAATATCTATTTTTAATGCTGCATTATCTTATTTGAGATGTTCATGTTGGCACGCAATGGGTGCCATACTTTGGATTAGTTGACTGCAAAATGCTCGCCTACACAAGAAACGACAAACTTTTGCTCTACACACAGACTTTTTCTCAATAGTTCTAAAAATAAGGAATCAGTCTGTGCTATGCCTGCCTGACTTTTGGACTGTGACTTCTGTTTTCTGGAGGTTTGTTGTGCTAGCAAATTTCTTCAAATGTTTTCCTTGTTTTCTGACTGAAGTAATTAGCTAAACTAGCTAACATCAACTAGATTAGTTTAGGAAAATTAAGTGAGTTGTAAAACTAACAGCTGTGTTAAATAGGACTAATGTTAATTTGTGTTAGCTTAAAATGTGTTTAGCCTACACTTAAAGTTTTCAATGTAGCTAGCAGACTAATGCTAGCTAAACAGATGTTATCTAGCCAGTTCCATGGACTAGTTGTAGAATTGCGCTTTCTCTTGTGGTTGAAATGGAAAATTCAGATTTATTTTCAAATTTGTTCCACATCTGTCCTGTTATCAAAGCTGATACATCATTAAAACTGGATGTTACGGTAAAAAAAAAGGCTTTTTAGCTGGTATAGAGCTAGCATGTAGTAGTCAAGTAGTCAAGTGACTAGCTGATCTGTGTCATTTAGGATTATCTTCTATGGGGTGAAGCAAGGCTCAATTATGTGATTGCAATATGATTGTGAATGTTTCAACGTCTGTGTTGAAAAATCAGCGTATTTATTGTCAGACATATGTGTAATGAGGGGAGAGGGAAAAATGGATTGGAAGGGTTCTCTGTTTGATCGGGTAGGGAGCGACGCTGAGGCAACCAAGGAGCCGAAACCCGGGAGGTGGGTCAACAGAATTTATTACAAAAAAATAATAAATACAATCTGTTAAAAACTATTAAATAGTAGTCCCTTAAATAAAAATTATTACAAGTCTTTTCGCTTTTTTTTTGAAGAGGAGAGTCTTTACACGTCCTTGGAGACCCGAGGGGGGTTTCTGGCCGTAGGCCTACATAGCAACGGCTGCAGTGACGCTGGCCCGTTTGTTAGTCGCCTGCTGGCTCGTCCTCCCCGGGGCCGCTGTCAGTAACTAGTCCCACCACAACCAGCCCGCCCGCTTGTGCCCAAGATTACTTTTTTGTTCGATACCCACACAACTGGGCAGAGCTCTGAACTCTGCCTGTCGTCTGTGTCACGCCGTAGTACTCTGGGTGGTTTCTTCTGTTGTACTGGCCGGCCTGCGGTCTCCGTGTCTCCTCTCCGTCCCAATCTCTCCCTGCCGTGTTGCCTGCCTCAAGGCTTTGTTTCCGTGCCCCAGGTGTGTGGTTCCTCCTCCAGGTACGCCTTTGGTTCCCCTCCGCTGCAACCTCGTGTCTGAAGCAATGTCTGTCGATGTAAGAGCTTGACCAGGTGCAGGTATCACATGCCAGGCAGCAGGAAGTTAAACATGCATTAAACATTAAGCAACAACAGCTTTCAAACTAAAAGCATGCAAATAAAACCAAGCACTGCAATAAGCTATTAAAAACACAAATGTATAAAATCATGCAGTATAAAATAACCACAGCAACCACTGAAACACAAATGTATAAAATCATGCAATATAAAATAACCACAGCAAACATAAATATAAGGAAACAAATAACATCAATACTTCCGCCGTGTGACATCTGTTTTCATGACACCTACTACAATACCCAGAAGCCTTGCCACCTCCCGACCAATTCACACGATCAGAACAGCAGCCCCTAGTATCCTAATACCCTGCATGGCTGTTTGAAAGAAATTTAATCTTAACGTATGAGTCTGATCCACTTCTTTCAAGCATTCACTCTTGGGGAATGTGTAAATCCTATTTAGTTATTCAGTAATCTTGCATCGTAAATCCTCAGATCAATTGAATGATCTGAGTGAAATCTGGGTACTGTAAATAAATGGCCAAAAGTCTTCCAGAACCATGGTGACATCAGGAATACTACGTGACCAGCCAGTCTATATGGTCACTTGCAGGTGGCAATCAAGTGCATTCCAGAGGATTCAAATAAAGTGTGTATGTATTCAAATAATAATGTAACAGTATTTACTGTTCTCTTAGGCACAATCAAGGCGGCAAGCAAAAGTAAAGAAGAGAAGAAGATATGAAGAAGATGGTAAAGATGTAAAACGAGACTTTCAACAGCTCCTCTAAACTCTATACAGTATGAATGCTCATCAAGTTAACAGAGGGGGGCTGAGGTAGTGGTGTTTGATGTTACTAGTTGTATTGGCTTAATGAGATATACATGTATATATATCTTGCATTACATTCATTCACTACTACCGCTTATCTATATTTCTTATGAACAGGGTCTATAACCATTAGATGCCAATGACTAACTGAATCTAGTAATACTGGATCTCAGTCGTTCTTGCTCCTCTTTTTCTCTTTTTCTATTTTCATTCTCCCCCATCCATCAGTCCAACAGTAACAACTGTTGGTGGTTCAATTGCGTGGTAACAACGTAAGTCTGTATGTGTTTGAGTCAAATATCCTTTGCACCACTTGGACAGGGCCCGCCTTTCAATTAATTTATCTATTGTTTTTTAGTCCATTTTTTCTTTTTCTAAACTCAAACACTATGGTTTTTCGTTGTCTTATGGCCTGTTCATCAACAATAGTCTGTCTAAAGGCTGTCAATGCTGTCACAGAATTGTCCTGGCAGTCATGGACAGGATCTGTCATTCATTCCTAGGCTTTCCTGCACCATCACTGAATACTCACAGTGCAGAACCCGCAAAGCACAACCCTGAAGGCAGAAACACACACAAAGGCACAAAAGTGCATTCATTCAAGCCTCTCAAATGAAGCCTTGAAGTCCCAAACTCAGGATTTTATTGATGGTGTTAGGGCACAAAATATCAGAACGTCACAGACTTTATTTTTCCTTTCCTTCCACAGGTGAGATGGGTGTGTGTCCACTGCGGTCAGTGAGAAGGAGCTGAACAGTGCACTTTCCACTGCAGAGTTCCCTACTCCTTCCCCAGCATACTAGCCTTTTCAAAAAAGGCAAAATCCCAGTAAGTAGTGGCAGGTATGGTGATATGATTGTTTTTACTATAATGATATTTGTGCGAAATTAACTTATTCATTTTTTTAGTGGTGAGTCTAGAAACAAGCCTTTGCTGACATCAAAACCGGATGTTTACCATTGATTTTTTAGATAGTTGAAAGTCTTTTGTTATAAAACTCCATTGTAGCTGTGCTGGGAATATCTTGAGGTGACATCACCTCGTCTATTGTTTGAAGTGTTTAAGGGTGAATTTTTTCTATAAGTATATGAAGTACATCTTAAATATACTAGGTATAAAAAAGGGACTCCATAGATTCAGTAGAAGAAACATAAAATATATTATAATATATTTGTAGAAATTAATGAATTAGGAATATATGAATCAGAATACGTGCAAAAGTGCTACATACACTTGAATTAAGTCCACTTTGGTATGCATTTTTCACTTAGAGACATCATAGGTTAGACTCTTGGCTCTCTTTTTTTCTAGCCTTGAGAGAGACCTTTAATGTGTCCAAGTTTGTAGGAATAAGATGCATTAATTCTAATAATAATAATTCGGTGGGATTTTCGGTTCAACCATGCTCACTCTGCCCTTCAGCCCCTCCCATTCCAATTAGTCAAGAGCTGAGCTTCCTAAGCACTATTTTGGCACTCATGATGGGTTTTTCACAATTGGTCCACTGCATCCTTTCAAGTACACTTTGAGCGATTACTCTGAATTTTTACTTCCAACATATGAAGCCCCTAATCTAGTTATTCAACTGAGGGCTCAAAGGAATTGCCTTGATATGAGTTCCATATTCAGGCTGATGCCTTAGCCTGTGTGTCCAGATGTGACAGCTATATCCCAGTTCAGGAAATGAACAGTAGCTTGGTTTTTGGATATGGCCACCTGCTGCAAGCAAACAAAAAGCAGCCCTCCAACTCCCTCCCCCTCTGCTTGCTTACAGTGCACACACTGTGAAAGAATATTTGACATGCGGATACTATTGAGGATCTTACATCAGGTTTCCTCAATGAGATTGAAAATCACATGAGTTTTTGTGTACTTTCACAGTCTTTATTAATCATTGCCATATACCTGTCATAAGCACTTTACAGTTCATTGCAGCAGTGGTAATGTGTCACACGTTAGATCTACTGTGTGCACAGTGGTTTGAAGTGACTATAGATCCTTGTGCAAAATAAAAAAAAATGCTTGTTTCATAGGAGTCTCATACTTTCAGTGAATCATGGGCTGGGACTCTAGCCTCATCTGAGTCAAGGCCATTTCATTAGTAGAAAGTGGAAAATACAGCACATGGGCCTCTCAGTCATACTGAGTGTTTGTCTGTCTATTTGTGTTTGCCCTGTGATGGACTGGCAGCCTGTCCAGGGTGTTTCCCTGCCTGCCACCCATTCCACCCATTGCATGCTAGGCTCCTGAAAGGGGATAAGCAGGTAAAGAAATTAAATGAATGAAACTGGTCAGCCTCTTGGACATAAATAACAAACTGCATGTTAGAAAAGCGGTTTCAACAAGGTAGAGGAGTGAAGAGGCAAACTAAACATATTGCTTGTCTCTGGCATGCATCCATCATTTCTAAATGGCAAATTAAGGTTCATGGTTTTGATCTGTATGGATATCTCATATCTGTAAATTGTTTGTATATTTGATCAGTTCTGCAGCAGCAACTGAGAAACATAAAGACAATGAAAGTAACAAAAAAGCAAGTGGGAACAGATGTTCATGAGATTACTTGTCGTCACTGTTTTGAGCAATTTGTTGGAAGATTGCAAGTCTGAATTTACATTATGAGCAGTTTGTTTAGAGGAAGTTATGCTTATATGATCCAACTCAGGAAAAAAAAAGTCTATTTTATCAGACCCCATCCCTCTATACTCCAGCTTAGACTTAAAGTCTCTGGAGAGCCCTAAAGGCTGGTGTAGTTTTCACTTGTTTGAACTTCGCCCAGGATAAAACTGAATATTTGACATCTGACCCCTCCTTCCTTACTCAGCTAATTCAACCCTGCTGGAGGTCAATGTACAGACTTGGCTCCCTTTTCCAATGCATGCTGACTGTAAATCCTCTGTGATGTGGTCATGCTGTGTCAGGTGAACCTTACATCACAGTCTGAAAGTATGAAAAAGCCTTAAAATAAATTATCTAAATGTAAGGCCTTTAAAAGTATTAAATGTCTTAATCTTATTTTTCAAAAAGTAATTAACAGGTTTCTTTGTGCTGCATGTCCAATCTTAGATTAATATTAACAGTGTTAGTATGCATCAGGGTTAGTAGTGTGCATCGCATCTGCTTTACTGCTTTACACACAACACACGACTTCATAGTTTTTATAGTTTTATATAGATTTTATAGTTTCAGAATGTTCAGAGTTTCTTTATTTTGGTTTTTATATTGGTCTAAAATTAATTTCCAGGTAGCATTTAAAAGGTCTCAAAAAGTTTTAAGCTTTCTGAAACCTGCAGAAACCTCACTGCAGGACATGATGTCTTGTGACAGTGACCTCATCTGCATTCTGTGATGTGATGCTTTTACCTCTGCCAAACGTTTACTACCCTCCTTGTCCGAGTATGGCAAGTTTGCTTTTTTTTTTTTTTTTTTAAGGAACTGTGGCATTGCTGGAACAGAATGCAAAAGACCCATGTTTTGTGATTGCGGCTATTAAAGCTGATGTGAAAAGCTTGCACAACAGCTGAACAAGGAAGTTTACAGTTTACATCTGTTTGCAATTTAGGACAACTCAATGTGAACAGCTGATAATATAGGGGCGGAAATGTAACCACCCACCCCCAAGGAACAAGAGTAGGAAGGATGTAGATCATCTGTATATGGGCCCATCATACATTAACCATTATTTAAAATATAGTTTATCCATGTGTTCTATATCTATGCTATACTATATTAAATGAGAACCTTTTACTGTATATGTATGGTGTCTTAAGCACTCATGAGTAGGTGACTGACACCTTAATATGTTATTTTCCCCTATTCGCACCTCTTTCTGTTGACCATCTACTGTTACTATGAGAATTAATACTTTCCCCAGCAGACGTTCAGCCTGGTAGGAGTGAACTAAGGCCAATCCATCTCCACCCATTTATTTGTTTATGCTCCAATGGAAATAAGTGTGTTGGTGGAATCAACACATACATTTTCCTCTAACTGGCCACTGAACAGTTTGTTCCTAGTGGTAACGTCTTCATGGAGGACCAGAAACCAGTTTGAATACTCCAGTTATGAGCAAGGCAGTCTTATGCTTTTATTTGACGAAAAAATAAACACCGAGTGTGTATTCATGGTTTTACTGGGATTAAGGACACATTTCCTACGCTTTTCATAATTTCCACATTCTGCAGGAGCCTAGTGCCATTTGAGCCACACCCAGAACATCATCTGGATGCTGAAGAAAATGGCCTCCTGTTCTCGTTGTTTTTTGGATATGCTATGTTTGCCGTTGAGAGCCCGGAGTCTCATCTTTCCTATGTCACATACCTGCCAGTGTTTCATATGAAAGCTGGCAGTCATTAATGCAGGAAACAAGAATCAGGCCAGCTTTGAAAAGCATCACAAGAAACCATCTGTACTTTCATCCGCCCCAAATGAGGTCACCTAGGTGGCATGCATCAAAGAATCCCTTTACCACAGACGTCAGCTCTGCTATGCATTGACATCAATTGTTAAAAGCTGTGAGCGTGACATTAACAGCGCCCGACAATATAATTATTAGCCCTTGTCACACAGGAACTACAAAAGGTTTTGATTGTGAAAGGTCTGGGTTAGGTTAGCGCCTGCTCACATGGGAATATATGTAAGACATGTTTCCTAAATGACGAAGGGACATTTGGCATTGGTGGATTTTTTCTTTCCGCTTTTTGCTTTGACCTCTTAACTTGGCAAATTAGATTAAAACATCACAAATCTGCGACATAAGAACTGATCGTTAAATGTTACAACAAAAGAAGAAATGTGCCTATTCTTTGTCCAGCCTGAGAGCAATTTAATCACCTTCCACTAAGTGGGAACAATCTTTCGGATGGGTGACATTTTTCATAGTAGCATATTCATATTTTAATGTTTTGGGCCAACCTAGCTCATCAGACATTCATGTTGTGTCAGAACATAAAACAGCTTGTAACTCAATGGGATATGACAACATTTCCAGGCAGTGGTTGCCTAGCACCACCATAACAGTACAACGCATTGCAGGAAATATTGGTGGTGCGAGTAATGACCTACAAACAGACAACAGAACATGGATGCAAAAACCCTGTTATAAATACTTCCAGCTGGAGCATTTTGGAGGGACTTTTGCATTAGATGTTTTAAGAAATTTGATGTAATTGTACAGACTTTTCAGAGGGGAGTTTTCTCTCTAAAAGAGGTTACGCTTGCCCAATACTCAACTGCTGGTAGAGCACAGCTTTCCAACTTTTATTCAAACGGATGTGAGGGACCGAGGTTAATTTCACAGTGTAGTGACCAGTGGGAGAAGGTCTGCTGTAGCTCACTGACAGAAAAATGCAGAGATTCAGCAATCCTCCCTCTCTCTGGCCTGTACTTTGACATTTTTAAAGTTCAACAGTACAGTGGTGTGTCCTTGCCTGACATTAAGTGTATCTTGTAGTAAACTGTATGAATTATCGCAGTCTCTCATGAACCTTTACAAGCTTAGGGAGTACTGTGGAATTTTCAGCAACATCTAAACAGAGCCTCTGGTTTGCAGTAAAACTGAACTCATAAGTGGTATTGTTATAGGCTGCATTTGTAATGTAGCTCAAAAGCTAATTTTATTGCATAGTTCTGGAACAAATAGTTTTCATAACCATTTTTACACTAGTAAGTAGCACTGTAAAATATTGAAACTTGGATGAAAAAGTGAGACATTTTCCTAACCCTTACTTTAAAATGAGTTGCAAAACACTTGGAAATGCGACAGTGAAAACTAAGCTATTATGAAAGGAGTTATGCAGCATGATCTGCTGAGGCTGTGTTAATTATGTTTATGGCAGCATGTTGTTGCTTTTCTCTAGCAGCAGTATCACATTTGCAATTACTGCCAAGCCAAAACACTGTCTTGCACATTCCTTAGTGGGACATCTGCAAGTGTATTTGCTTCATTTGGAGAGATTCCAACCCAAGATGGCCGATAGACAAATATATCATATTCATCAGCTGTCCAGACAGTGGGATGTCACATGACATTTGCATGCCATCAGTCATTAATTGATATCTACAGGAGGAATTTGCCAGGGATGAGTCGATTACCAGTATATGCTATAGTTACTGAAACCACTTTCGATGATTTTTACTTGATGGTGACCTTTTAAGCAACACCAAAGGAGCGGAAAAGTGGAATTCAGTTATGCTACTCCAAGCAAAGTTTTCTCCTTAAAAAATAGAAAAAAAGAAAATGAATATCCAGATATCCAAAATGCCAGATTATCCAACAAGGGCCCTACAGAGATAGAGGGAGAAATGGCAAAAGGTAGGGGAAGGGAAGGAGAAACTCCCGCTCCAGGTTTGTGACATCATCCTCCCCACTGCTCACGTCCAGACCAAACAGGGCCATGAGTCTGGTTCTCGTTTAGGACTTCTTTTCCTCCTCCCCCCCCCCCCCCCCCCCCCTCTTCTCTCCCTCTTTCTTTTTTTCTTTCTCCTTTAGAAAAAGTGGGAGGAGGAAAAGAAAGATGGCAGAACTCCAGGACTTTGGGAGTTTGTCCCATCCCAGTCTTGAACTCAGAACCACAGTTCCTCTGGTGAGAGACCGGGAGGGTGACTATCTCTTTCTGTCTCAGCCATTTCCCCCTTCACTCAGGACTCCTCTCTCTGCACATCTCTTATCAGTTACCCCATCACTGCCTTGCTCATCCGCCTTCCTTCGGGAGGAGCTGGACAAGCCAGCCAGGGGAATTACCCAGGAGGATAATGACCAAAGGGCCAACGTGTATTCATTTTGCATAAGTGTTCCTTATTTTTAAAAAAAACAAATACAGTGGAATACAGCTACTTCAGCTCAGGGTAAGTGGCAAAACAGCTTTATTGCTCCCAAAAGTGGTGAATGTTGGAGAGAGAGGTTGCTGCTTGGCTTTTTATAAATGTGCATGCTTGTTTTGATTAATTTCTCACTTTTTACTCCTTTCAAGATTGACCTTGATTGAACCCATGTGTATGAGAATGACCACAGTAGGCTATAGGATTTCTAGTCTCAGCATGTGAGCATATGATGGGTGCCGTAATCATAGGGCTGCAGAGACTTTTTGAGTTACAGCTCATAAATATCAGACAGCATGCGTTTAACTTATCAGTGAAACCTATACTCTGGTGGTGAGAGGAGTGGAAGGGCTAGAGGTGAGCCGCAGTTAGGGTGAAGGAGGCGACCTCCGCGATGTTATGGGGAGCAATGTAAGCGAATGAAGAGGGGCGTGTGTGTGTGCTCTGTGTTTCTCTTCACTGGGTCTTAAAATGTTGCTCTTTTCTGTTTTGAGATGTTTTGTCTCTGCAATTTTGTATTTACTGCCTGTATCACATAATCGTGAGATAAATTTGGAAATTCCCTGAGAACCCAGTTTAAGCTGAGATATCAGATCAGTCAAAAAGCTGTGAACCTGTAAGGAGTTTCTCTCTACAAAGTGATACAGTCCTCATCAAAATGTTGCAGTCTACTTGACTTTGCAGTCTACTTGCACAGTTCCTTTATAATTAAAGCATAGCATTATATTAGCTGGTTAACTGGTTTAACTCTCATATTAAAGCCCACTGACTATCAAAAATGTTATAAAGCGTCATCAGATCATCTTTCAATTGCTAGTTTTTGTGTACTGTGTATATCATTCTTATTGCTCTGAAACTTCTAAAATAGACATTACAGCGTCAGCCAGCCAATCCTAAATAGTGAATCTATTGTTAATGGCACAGTAGCATCCAAATTCCAAAATCCAAAAACTCCACACCCGCAAGTGAGGCTGAGCTCTAAAGAACAGCGGTTGAATGGGCAGCAGTAGCTCAAAACCACACCCTCTCTGAAGCGAATGCGAGAGTGGAAAGTGTGAAGAAAGTGTTTTCCACACTACTGGCCAGATGGACCAGGAGAACCAGAAGGAGTTTGGTCCCTTGGACAAAAGAGAAGGGGGGGGGGGGACCAGGTGTGAGCCATTAATCTTCAACGTCTCCTACAAGGTTGTCCAAGTGGAGACAGAGGAATTCAGCTCTGCCTTCATTGCAGTGTTTTATTGTGTGCAGTGGGATTTGATCAGAAAATGAAGCTATTTTATTCTTCCAAGTCAGCATAAAATGAAAATACACTGGAAATGGTCATAAATTATTGTTCTGAGCTACTACTCCCACATAGTATTTATAGGTGCATGTAACCCTTCCTATGATGCTGAGAGGAAGAAATTGTTCATTGTTCAAAAGCAAGAAGACACTTAGTATGCACTCCAGATTTGTTTTTGTGTGTTATGAGTATTTTCACAGAATTTATAACCAGCAATACAACAATACCACAGCTCCCCTTGGAAACTCTTATCTAGACTGTTATTGGCAGAGCAGCACCAGGAGAATTTTTTTTATATATATAAATCAGCATGAGTATGTTTTATGGCTCCTCCACTCTCCAGCATTCTCTCTTTTTTCCATGATGCAGTGCAGATGTCTGGGAGGTTGGAACCATTGTCAGAAAGGCCTGGTGTCTCAGAGAACTTTTGCTCCAACTCTCTCTCTTTAAAGAAAGAACCATCTATAATTGGAAAGGGGGAAAAAAATCAGGAATTATCTTTTAAGCCCTTATGCATTGTTCAGTTTAAGAATGGAAGCACCAAGCTTGTGGTTGATTAGCTCAAAAGCCTGGCAGTAAATTTCTGAGGTCATCTTTGAGGAATATATGGTTCATCCTTTTTGGAAGTTGAAATTAAAGAAATTAAAGTAAGGGCACGGGACCTCAGATTGGTCAAAAGGTTTATTATGAGTAAAACAGGCCTTAGTATTGACCAGAAATAGCTTACACTACAAACTGATCTCACTCAGCTGTTAACAATGAATATTCAGTTCCTCGCTATTTCGCCATGTAAGTGTTTCTTTCACATCTTAACCAAAGCTGCATGAGTGTCAAGCTTAATGTTCGAATTCAGCTCGCCTGAAGCCTTAGATTGACCATGATGCCTGAACACACATCTGCTAGGTGTCAGACGGGCTAATGTAGACCAGCTGTGTGGAATTGGCCGCCCTGCCCTGCCTCCCTGTCCTCTTTTAACTTTATTATTGATCCTCCTCTCATCTGCGCCACACATGTCATGTCCTGCCGATCGGAGGGATCGGTGCAGCCTCGTGATTGATTCTTACATGCGGAGGCTAACCTTAAAAACGCAAACTGAAAACATTGTGGGGGTACACTAGCATGTGTGCTCTCGAAATCACATACTATGAGTGATATTTCCTCACATTATGCCAGTGAGTGGCAGTGTGGAGCTGTGTCTACACTAGACATTTGTCTCTTTCCATGTGACCTCGCACATCTCTTAACTCCCTCTTTGTAAACAATTTCTAAAGACAAACTATGTAGGGTGTATAGAAGAAAACAGGTCTTCAGAATGGATCTGTTTGTAAGGGTGTAAATCACTGAGGTGCAGACATGAACCAGGTTGTCAGTCCGGTAATAGAATGTTTAGGGAACTGTTCATGTAGAACTAATGTGAAAATATGACCCATTAAGCCCATGGAGGTTGCTTGTTAGATACATATGTGTGTGGGGATGGGAGGTTGGGTTGCGGTGGGGGAAGGGGGGTGCGGGTCATGTATGTTGTTATATAGGCTGAGTATTGGACAAATTCCAATTACATGATGTAAACTGGGCAATGGAGCAATTTTCCTCTACTAGGCAAGTCTCTTCCACAATGGGAGGTCTGCTTAGTATCTGTGGGCGCTATACATTTATTGCTTACCACGAGGGACTGAGTGTGTGACCTGTGTGCTGATGACAGCTTGATATGTGGAGTTGTACTGTACAAGGTGCTTGGGTTCTGTAGTCTTTCTCTCTTTTTTCACCCACAGTTCGTGTGTGTCGAGTGCAATTAATATAGCCTAATCACTGGTTACAGAGACTGGGGCTGATGAAATCTCATGGCAAAGTGTGAGCTTGTGTGTGAGTGTGTGAATGTGTGTGTGTGTGTGTGTGGTCTTGGCTTTATATGACGAGTGTGTGAGGTCCAGCTGCAAATGGTGCTTTACAGCGTTCATGGGCACATCTCAGCTTTTTGTTCTGTAGATGCAAACTGGCTCTGTCCGCTGTAAATCACCAGCTCTGGCCAGAACATGCTCCTTTCTACACTGTTGAACGCTGAGGCTTCGCAAAGCTCATAAAGGCTCTCTTTGAAGCCTATCGCTTTATGGAGGTGACAGGATTACCCATATATAGCACGAGTGATGACTCAACATATCATAGGCACACACAAGTGGAGTTAAGCAGGAAAAAACCACCCACGCTAACAGGGTGCACCCTCGTCTTCTGGTCGTAGATCCTCATGTAAACATTCTTTTATTTTATTAGACTAGCATGATGTTAGTCATTTTGACTTGCACATATATTGCCTCTGCTGTAAACAGACTTTAAAAAGGACAGCATAAATAACTTGGTAATGCTAACAGGCTCAGAACATGACTGGTAACATGGCTAAAGAGTTAGCTGCACCCTGCAAGTACCCGGACGGCTCATGTGTAAATTAAAAATGAATGCTGGTGTTATTTTTTGACAAGTTTGAGTTCCCTTGGAAGTCTAGAGGCACATGGTGCAGGAGTTTGGGGAATTGAGACCTAATAATTACTCTCAGACGCTGCAAGGGTTTGAAGTTTATAGTAGAAGTTTATAGTGAACAGGTTTAATAATCAAATCCAGTGTTGAGTAATATGCCTCACAGATTTGTGCAGGTTTGTCCAGTTACATGATCCATAAATAAAAGTCTATTTTGTCATTCATGTCCACTTGAGCACTTGACTTGTGCCAATGTCATGAATGGCTGAGTATTACATTTTTTTTCTTTCATTTTTCTCAACTGTGTGTGTCTGAAATCTCATGAGACATTACATTGAAATGGCTTTTTTTTGCTGTAGCTACCTTTTTCTCCTTTTTGCCTAATGCATTACAATTTTCTATTTTATTTGTATCATGAGCCTCTGTGCACGACATTCTCCTTTTTTCCAGAGTTTGCAAGTTCCATTCCTCTTCCAGTATGTTGTACATGCCATGTATTGTGACACAAATTTTGGGTTAGTGAATGAATTTGGATACAACACGTTTCTTTTCTACTCTAAATTTATCTCATGCTGCCATTGTATTGGCTGCTTCTATCAGACGGAGAACAGGCCTCCAGTGTGCTACTATGTTTTCCTCTGTGGCGGTGAAGGGAAGCCATAGTGTTGACATGTTGGCTCAGCCTGACAAACTCTGCAGAGAAGTGGCTTCTGAGTGACCCTAAATGACATGTGCACATGAGCGGGGAACACAAACATCCATTGCAGTATCCAAGGGAAGCTTAGGTTTTCTCATTTTTCCCTAGAAATAGAGGAACTCCCAGTGATTAAGGCCCTATATCCAGACACTGGCAGCACTGGGGGACAGGCTTTTCTGACATTTGAACCTGTCTTTACCTGACTGAAATGTATTTTCCATTGGATTCTGCAAGCACTTTTATAAACTGCATAGGCTACATTGAGAAATTATAACAGAAAATTTAAATTTGCAATCATGATCTTTTGGAAGCTCTAGGTACTGTAGAATGACCCCACCCAGTTAGTGTTCACAGAATGTGTATACTGCAGACTCTGAGAATTACTAGCACTGATACTTTGTGTGACAGTACAGTGCACCAGCCTTCTCATGTCTGGAGTTCAGTAGCCTGCACTAATCTTTAACTGTACGCCCAACATTCCTAAAGGTTTGTTTGGTGTATGTGCTTTGACACTCACATGACTGATGTCTAAAAAGTGAGGACAAATGCACTGTTACAGATGTTTCCACCACTTTAGACTTTCTGAGATGCATTCTCATCTGCAAAGTGAGGTCTGGATAAACAGTGGGCTAAGCAATGTATACACAAGCTGACTCCAGCTAGCTCAACGCTCACACTGTTGCATTTAATACGACAGCCACGTGTTTATACTTCATTATTGCCATGTATTGTGGATGGCTTTGATTCAAGCATAGCTGACCCACGCTTTTCCTGTCCTTGTGAAAGGGTCTCTTTCACCCCTGGGCCAACTTTCATTTCATTTAAACAGGATTGAAGTGCGCATTTGGTAAGATCTGAGAGAAACTGCATCCAGAGCCTACTGTAGACACTGAATTTTTCCACAACTACTAAGAGCCAATAATACTGGTATTATGAAGGCACTGGCATGTGTAGTTGGCCAAAATTTAGAACCAGACATGGTAAAAAATAAGTAAGTAACGCATCATTCATGATCTATTTAGCCTTTTTCTGTTAAATCTAAGACTATTGCAACATGTGCACATGTGTAAGATATTTGTAGGTCCCTTGTCCTCATGTAATTTGGTCTGAGTTTTACCTCATGTATTCCATGTCAGAATTTCCTTCTGTGTAACTTTCTGTATAAACAGCTGCAGTGATATGCTAAATTAGCCGTTGCAAAAACCGCTTGAATACTGAACACTCTTATGCCAAAATCAATTGAATTATATTTATATTACTAAGCATGATGTCACTGGTGCAGTGTGGGGCTCAAATCCAATCCCATTAAAAGTAACCCTTAGGGTAAAACTAAGAAGGGTTTTAAAGAAGAAAATACAGGAAAAACACAGGAAGCACTAATTTTTCAAAAATGACACTCTCTACCTGTGCTTCAACACTGTTTCCACACTGTAACTTTCCATTCAGATCATTTTGTAGTGTATCTAGACTCATAAGACAGTATTTGCTCATGCGAATAGAGAGACATTGGCACCTTCAGTACATCAAATAAACCCCATGTGTCTTATTTGTATTCCACCAAGTAAGCACATGATGTGAGACAGTTGGACGATGGATACGCTTAATGTGCTACAAAATTTCCTATTATGCAGTGTTGTATCTCTGTTTTCCACTAGAGGGCATTCATTAGTAAGTTTCTCTAGTTACTATGTAGTGCTCCAAGTCACACTACACTCATCCATCTTCACAAATAGATTATGGATGAGGAAAACACACCTTTCACTAGGAGCTCCTGCATGTATTTTCTGGCATGAGGAAATGCAAAATTCATATTCTAGAGTAACTTTTCCTCTTTACTTCCCATCAAAATAGACATAAATCCCTAATTATCCACGAGATATTAACACTTTTCTTACAGCACACATCAGAGTGTCGGCAGTGTGCCTGCCTGTGTGAGGTCACTGCAGCTGTTAAAAAGGCTCCTCTGGGACTCTACCATAAAGCATTGGCTACTTTCACTACCCATCATTAGCTTAATGGTGAAAACCTCCCTGGTCATGGGCCATGTGTGCCAGCCCAGGCAATTTTACTTTTCAGGCCCCCTTTTTTTGCTGGGTGACGGCGTGTATTTGCTTATATGGGAAAATCCTCCCTAATTGCCAGGTTTACAGATCCCAGATGTAAATTTTGGTTAATTTGGGTGGGATTTATTTTTTCAGTCCACAGTTCCACAATTTAAGGTATCTCTCTGGTGTCCTAAGGTGTGATTCTCATGATGTTATTGGCCGTGCTGCTCTTGGGCTACACCTTAACATGGTGTCTTTCTGGACACTAATGTGTCTGCAACAGTAGCAGGTGTGATCCCCTCAGGGTGGTCTGCAATTTAATGAGTTAGTAACACTGGATGTGTGTGTGTGTGTGTGTGTGTGTGTGTGTGTGTGAGAGAGAGAGAGAGAGAGAGAGAGAGAGAAAGAGAGAGTTTATACCCATTTTGAAAATGGTATGGGTGTTATTTAAGGATAGCATAAGTCTTAGATGGGATGATTACCAGCTGTGTTTGTAAACAGCACTTGCTTGCAGAGATCCCGTAAATTCCAAAACTAACGTTACATTATCCAAGGTGATATTTTCCCCAAAAGTGCTTGAAGTGTAATAATTTGAAATTATTTTGTGTGTGATAAAATTTCACAGTCAATGCAATAAAGTGCATGTTCTCTCTCTTTCTCCTGTCAAAATTATATACACGCACACAAACGCACACTTGAACAATATTTATAGTCAGTGGTGAGCCATGTGTGACCTTTCTTTCATTTCCTTGGACATTAGTTAACATCACAATAGGGGAAAAACTGACTAAATAAAAAACATATCCCCCTGCTGTGAAACTGGACTTTCCAGCCCAGCACCCCTCTTAAATACACATTATTCTCAAGTTGGAAATTTCATTCCTTGCCAAGCAGAGTTAATTACTAATGCGGATTGGCTGGTTGTTTTAACAGGTGGTTCTGATCATTACCACTCCATGCCTCAGGTCTGCTACCAATATCACCCACACATGCTGCAGCTCCTACACTTACACAGATAGGTCATGCATGCTGCATGCACAAGACCTAAAGGTTAGGAAGGCTTGTGACCAGAAGGCCGCTCGTTCGAATCCCTGGACCGGCTGGAAAAATCTGGCCAGGGAAAGTGAATGAGTAATCCTCGCTCCTCCCTCAACAGCTACTGACAACGTGACCCTGATCAAGGCACTTAACCTGCATTTGCTTCAGTGGAGCTGATGAGCGGCAAATTGTAGAAGCGTATGATTTTAATAAGTAGCTCCTTTGTGTGAAAGTGTGTAATGGTATGAATGTGAAGCAGGGCGGTGCTGAAAAGACATTCCCTGGATAAATAAAGGCAGAAGAAACAAAACAAAAAAGACATGGCAGCCACTTGTGACAGATACCATGCTAAATGCTGTCGCTGTTGTTTTGAAGCCTGGACTGGAGGTATATGCTTGCCAGTGCTTGGTGTTAATGTGATTAACGGAGAAAGGCATGTGCTCATCCCAGTGTTAAACAGCTGCACAGGCTTGGCTAGCATGCAGTGACATTTGCGGTAGCAGGATATTGCATATTCTTGCAAACACTGCAATAGAAGCTAGCAGGAGGCATGTTTTTTTCTCTACTGTGTTGTGTTGAAGGTTAAATATAACTCTAAACACACTCTTGGCCCATGTAGCAAGCTTACACAATGTTATGTGTGTGGTAGACAACGAAGCAATGAAACAAAACATAGGGAGTGAATACAGAAATGTTTAAAATGTGATAGACCTACAAGACAATCTATTTTGCCAAAACACCCCAGGAATGGAAGCTATGTGGGAGAATGAGATGGTCAAAACTCTTAAAGTACTTCGGATATTCTGGAGCAAGCTTATGTGATATGTGTATATACACACATTTGGAGCCATACTGTAACATGTAATTTGCTGGTTACAACAAAGACATTTCAAAAGAAAGGCCAAAAACAGAATAGATTTCACATTGCTGCACCTTTTTCTAATTTTACTCATTTTACTGTTGGTTCAGTTTTATGTTAATGGCTCATCACAGTAGGCCACTTTTATCTGGGAAGCATTTATATGCGATTGCGTGCATCTACAGTATGTGTGTCTGATGTCCCTCTAGGTGATTACATGCAACTTTTTTTTTTCACCTGCATGAAATATTGAGTTAACCCTATTCATGAAAGTCATAAAGACACAGTGACACAATATTTTGTGTTCTGGTTTCACAGGTGTCCTTTTTGGCGGTAGAAGATGAGGAAGCATCGGTTGTTACCGCTGTGCGCTCTTCTGGGCGTCCTGTTCGCAGGACTGCTCCATAAACTTGATGCTCAGGATGGTAAGTTAAATTTGTTAATCTCAGCTGCAGACAGCACAGTGTGCACTTTTATCAGATGACAGTCTAACCTGTCTGAAAGTAAAGTTGTTGTTTTTTTTCAGTTTGCAGCAATGCTCACTGGGATTAGCTGGCAGTTAAGATTTGTTGATTTTATTGCTACCTTAAAGTCTATAATCTACATCGGTGCCCTATTTCAAAGATCAGTGGGATCTGACCAAGTACTTATGATATTCTTACAATCAAAAAAAGATTAATGGAAATGTAATGAATTTCTACCTTTGATGAGCATTGTTGCTAAGCTCGCATTTAAGTTTTTTTTTTTTTTTTTTCATGATTCAACATATTTTACTTATGATTTCAGGGTGTGTATCTCTGTATAGGACAAAAAATTACTTCAAAGAGTTTAGTTCATGAAAGATGAACTAGAGGTGTCAGGAGGCATAAGAGTACCAAGTCCAGTGGGATGCTTTGAATCTTTGGCTTTATTTTTGACAAACAAAGCAGACTGATAATGTCAGACATAATTACCTCCAGATTATAGTTGGATTTTGCAGCATTGTTAGTATTTGGCACCAAAACAATGTTATGGCTTCATTCATACCACTGGACTTCACTTCTGTTCTCAAAACACCGAGTTTTCTCTTTTGAAGATTGTGCACATGGGCTGGCCGCTGATATATACTTTCTAGTGGATTCGTCCGGGAGCATTGGAGCAACAAACTTTGAGAAAGTCAGACGATTTCTTTCCAGCGTGATTAAAGAACTGCACCGTGGCAGAGGGGACAGGTTTAAGTTTTCCCTTGCGCAGTACACTAGCGAACCCTACAGCGAGTTCCAACTCAACACCTACCCGACAACACAGGGAGTCCTGACACACATCAAGACTATGAGGTACCTTCTCGGGTCCACCCAGACAGGCCGGGGCCTGGACCACTTGTTTCGTTACCACATGACCAGGGCTTCTGGCAGTCGCGCTCATCAAGGGGTGGCCCAGGTGGTGGTGGTGTTAACAGACGGGCGCTCCCAAGATGACGTGGCTAAGCCAGCTCAGAGGCTGCGACTGGCTGGCGTGGAAGTGTTTGCGGTGGGCATTCAGAATGCAGTGGACTCAGAGCTCAGGAAGATGGCTAGCCAGCCCCATCACTCTCATGTGTTCAATGTAGACTCTTTCCAGGCCTTGCGGGACATAATCCAACGTTTAGCGGTGGGGGTTTGCACTGCAGTGACCCAGGCAAGGGCTTCCCCTGTAGTAGTGAAGGCCCCTGTGGCTGGAGGAGGAACCCAGGCAGGGGCTTCCCCTGTAGTAGTGAAGGCCCCTGTGGCTGGAGGAGGAACCCAGGCAGGGGCTTCCCCTGTAGTAGTGAAGGCCCCTGTGGCTGGAGGAGGGACCCAGGCAGGGGCTGCCCCTGTAGTGGTGGAGGCCCCTGTGGCTGGAGGAGGGACCCAGGCAGGGGCTGCCCCTGTAGCAGTGGAGGCCCCTGTGGCTGGAGGAGGGACAGGTAACAAAAAAGGGGCCAGTGTCACTACCATACTAATGAGCCCACCTGCCCAGGAAGAAGCTGCTGTGTATGTGGCCATGACTGGAATCTGGAAGTATTAACAGGATATTTTAACCACAATAACCTTTCACCATCCACCAGCAATATTAACATCCCTTGTTTTTTCTTACCATATTTAATATCCCCATAACACTTGTAAAATCACAAGACGATTTGCATGTGATTGACTACTCCTACTGCATCTTAGATGAGGGTGTTTGGTTTGTAATGATGGCTGCAACAGTATGGCTGTGTAAAGCCAGATCAGATAAAAAGATGCTTGAGCATGGATTAAGAACAATCTATCTAAGTGATCGGGACAAATGTCCCAAATGCTTTTGAATACAATAATTGCTTGAGTACTGTTTTGGCATACAGTAATAATCCCATATATAACTCAAGCCACCACTTTTTTATGGCATATCACATGATGTAAATAGTTTTGTCTGTCTTACCCTCTATTACACACACACACACACACAGATACCTACATACGCACACACACACCACAGAATATCGATATATCAACAACACAGATTTACAACATTTCTAAGAACATGGTAGCAATGATTTTTTTTTCACCTTTATTTATTCAGGGGGAGTTTCACTGAGAGAAACGCCCTGATCACATTCACACACATTCACACCTGGAAGCTGACCAGTACAACCACAGTCTGATCTACTCCACTGGAGGGGTTGGGGTTAAGGGCCTTGCTCAAGGGCACCTTAGTGGTGGTAATGAGGGAGGGGCAAGCGCTGCTTTTCACTTTCCCCACCCAGATTTATCCTGCCGGTCTGGGGGATTGAACTGACGACCTTCCGGTCACAAGCTCGCTTCTCTAACCTTTAGGCCACCACTGCCCTTATCCTGGCTTATCCTTCAAAACAGAATGTCTCAAAATAAGTCAGTGAGCTTTTAACAATGGCTAACCACCCACCACTGCTTGTGTGTCTTGTGTTTGTATGTTTGTCTTTATCAGTCACTGTGTCTATAACTGTGTAAAATATGTGCAATATTCTACATTTGAAACAGTGATGAACCTGCCTGGATCCATCCTTGACCTGGAGCATAAGTGTTTTAAGAATCTTTCCACATCTAGATGTTAAGTATTAGTGCAAGATGTTACAGTTAACCAATGGAATGAGCAAGATAAATAGTAATGAAGGGATAGATCATTTTAATAAAAATGTCAAGTATCCAAAGAAAACATTACCTTTAATAGTACACACTCTGCTGTGTTCAAATGCAAATGAATTTGAAACATCAACAATATTCAGCTGGATTTGTACAGCTGGGATCAAACATGGTATGTTTTAAAGTAGGAACTCTTCGGCAGCAAGGATGGACCACAGGGTCATGACTGGTCACTTTATCTGAGGTCTGTAACATGAGTCTGCATGGGATGGCTGAACTCAATGGAACTGGTACAAGGGACATTCCACACAAATTTTAGGATGTTCAAGCTTTGTACATAGCCAGCGCATCAGCAGAAGTAGCTACTCAGTGGTTAATATTCATATCAACTACTATACTGTATTTTTTGATCAGTAATCTTCACACTGCCTATATTCATAACTATTCTATGATGGGGAAAAAAACATTTTCACATTAGAGCTCACAAAATTGCCTCCTAAATATTTCAACCCAACCACATGCAGGGAAATACACATAATCTACAGATTAAATCACTTTAGAATTTCTCCTTGGTTCAGCCTACATGCAGTATGATGTGTTTTGCAATGTTTTTATGACAGATTGTGTTCACTGTGAATGTTACTTGAAACATGCAATGATGTGCTAGCACGTTGTCTTTTTTTGTCTCTGTCTCACTGTGTTTACGCTTTCACTTGCATTTTGTTGTTTTGTCTCTCTCTCTCTCCCCTTAAAGCGCAAGAGTCAGCTGACGTAGTACTCTTAATTGATGGATCAAAGAACGTTGGAGCAGCAAACTTCCCCCGTGTGCGTGATTTGGCTTTGAAAATCATTGAGGGCCTTGATGTGGGCAGGGACACTATTCGGGTGGCCTTGGCCCTATACAGCGCCGACCCAGAGATTCAGTTCTATCTAAATAGCTATGACAGCAAAGCTGCAGTCCTGGAAGCTGTGAATCGTGTCACCTTCACAGGGGGCGACGAATCTAACCTGGGGGCCGCCTTGGAGGAAGTGGCCGAGAGCCTTTTGAGCCAGACAGCCGGGGGCAGGGCGGAGGAGGGTGTGCCCCAGGCTGTGGTGGTAATCAGTGCTGGGCCCTCCACTGACGATACTGGTGCGGGTGACAGGGCTCTTAAGAAGGCCAATGTTCTCACGTTTGGCGTGGTGATTGGTGGTACTGCAACAGCAGATCTGGAAACAGTTGCTACAGATAAAAGCTTTGTTCTGTCGGCCCCTGATTTCAGAACAGCGGCAAGCATGGGTGACCAGCTGCTCCCATACATTTACGGGGTGTCCCAGCGCACCATTGTTGTTCAGAATGAGTTCACAGAAGGTATGTAACTTCTCTGTAAATGTTGGTGGGGCATCGTGGTTGTGGAAGGGGTCTTAATGAAATCCAATGCCTTGTAAGAGTGATCATAAACAATGTTGTAATCTGCAAGGTAAGAATTGTTCACGATTAATATGAAATTGCTTTTTTCCCACTGCTAATAAGGCTTTTTAATAATGTTATTCGGTTAAATGATGTGTTTCTATCACTCAATAAAAATCAGTAACACTAATTCTTGTTTGTGGCCTAACAAGAATTGGCAATGTGGGAGGTTAGCTTTGACTTTAAATTGATGTAACTATTTTAATCTACAAAATTCCACTAGTTCCTTGTAGAGTTGGTAGTGGAAAGTCCATTGAAAGGGAGAGAGGGAAAAGGGGCTGAGAGTGGAAAGATCTCCTACTAAGCAATAGAAATTCGGAAGAGGCTTTGCGTCCTATACCTTTTGGAACCTAACTGATCTGTTATATCATTTCAACGCTGTTGGGAGACTGAAAATCATTTCAGTCAATCAAAATGGTTAAAACTTAGTACAAAGGATTTGGATTGTTGATATTGAAAATTATGTAATTTGGAATGATTTAATTTCAGCATCATTCATAACAAACATAAATTATGAGATCTCTGAACATTAACTATTTCATTGACATATGGCTCTTCTTTCCAATTTTGGTTAGTTATTGATTAGTTATATATTGCAGCATGCGGCCTTCATCAGCGTTTGAAAAACAGTTAGCCTAAAACTTTATGTAGAAGAGGCACTAAAATCAACCAATAGAAGAGACAATGGAATTGAGTGTGTGTGTGTGTGTGTGCATGTGTGTGTTGGGGGGGGTTACTACACATTGCAATATACTATAGTTACCTCTTTCATTGTTAACTCCTCATTCATACTGTGTGGAAATAAGCTGAGATATATATCTGCAAGGCCTTTTTTCTAATGTGGAAATTTAACACCTAATAATAAATTAATCACACATTGACACATATCCAATATTTTCTATTTAGCTGACAAATTTAATTATTATAGAATATCCTTGGTGGTCTCTTTTACTTTTTAGTACCAATGGATGTCACATTATAGCATTGCTTTAAATCACCATAGCTTTTATTCTCACATAAATGTGTTTTTTTTCTCTTTCAGCCTTGGCAGTTGGAAAAAGAGACATCATTTTCCTCCTTGACAGTACAATGGGTGCCACGATTCTCAACTCCATGCGTGAGCTCATCAGGCGGTTTGTTGAGACCATGCCAATCGGTCCGGACCAAGTGCAAGTGGGTGTGGCCCAGTTCAGCAATACTGCTCGCCTGGAGATGGACCTGAACTCCTATGGATCCAGGGAGGAGATAACTGCTGCTTTGGGAAGAATCAAACCAAGACCTGGACAGACAGTGAACATCGGGGCTGCCTTGGACTTTGTACGGACCAACATGCTGCGGCCTGAAAAGGGCAGTCGTATTCAACAGGGGGTACCCCAACTTTTACTGCTGATCACCAGTAAAAAGTCCAGTGACAGTGTGGACCAGCCTGCCGAGGCCCTGCAGCGTATGGGGGTGCTGACACTGGCTGCAGGCGCCAAGACTGCTGATGAGCAGGAGCTGAAGAGGATTGCCTTTGATGAAAGCTTAGCCTTCATGCCGAGGGACTTACGAGTTCTGCTTCGCAACCCCAAGACAATTATCTCTCCACTCTCCACTCTAACGGGGGTGGTGGTGACAGAAGGACCCACCGATGGTAATGCTTCAACATCTTACTAAGTGCATGAACATACAATTCAAGGCAAGGCATTTCATACACAAGGCAAATTCAATGTGCTTCACATAAAACACAAAAAATACATAATTTGTCTAGTAAAATGACTTAAAAAAGAAAGAAAGATAAAAAAAAAAATAGCCAAGTAAGGACAATAACAAAAAATATAAATCTTCTTTATCGTTCTCCAGTACAGGAACAAACCTCTATACCTATGATTTACGGCATCCCAGCACAGGAATAACCCTCTATGCCTATACGACTTATCAGTCGCCTTCTTGGAACATAGGAATGAACCTCTATATAGCCTAATGCGTCATATTTACAGGCACGACACCTCTGCAAATATACCCTCAGACATAGACACAGACACAGACCAAGCATTTCAGTACTTACTTGCTTTAAACCATGGCCACCATGGCCACAATTCACTAGTCTTTCAATGAATGAATGGATTGATTTTAAAAGGATTTTTTATTGTACACAGTACATAGAAATTAATCATGTCCATCCCAGTGAGAAACAAGTAACATTTTTTTCAAACAAGGCTATTTATTGTATTATATGTTATTACAGGGAATAATTAATTGTTCTTTTGTCCTTTGTGCTTTTCTTCAGTGGTGGAGATAACTACAGTGCAGACACAAAGAGTGGTCCGAGATATTGTATTCCTTGTGGATGGCTCCAGTTACGTCGGCAGCGGTAACCTCCCCTACGTACGAGAGTTCATTAACAACGTGGTCAACCAGCTGGATGTGCGACCAGACAGGGTCCAGATTGGCCTCATGCAGTTTGCTGAGCGCCCAAGAATTGAATTTTATTTGAACACCCACTCCACCAAGCAAGATGTTCTGGACAGCATCTCTCAACTCAGGCTGACTGGAGGCTCAGTTTTGAACACAGGAGCTGCCATGGATTATGCCCTAGCTAACATGTTCCAGTCATCATCTGGGTCACGGAGGAGGCAGGGTGTCCAGCAGGTGTTGGTTCTGATCACAGGTGGTCCAGCCCAGGACGAGGTTAAAAGGATAGCGGACAAAGTTGCTCTGGCTGGTGTTTTGACCTTCACAGTCAGTTCTGGACAGGCAGATGAAGGATTACTGAGAACAGTTGCATTTGTTCCAAACTTGGCTTACCATGAAACAAGCTTCTCTAATTTGCCAAATGTTGTTGAACAAATCATGACCCCTTTGATAACAGTGGTTGGTGATACAACTTTGACTGACTCAGAAATCATAGAGGAAACTGGTGAGTTTAATATTTTTATGTTTTGATGAATACATAATGAATGAATGAATTTAATGAATGTCTAATTTAATCTCATTGTGGCTATAGTGAAAAATCTGAAATCTGAATGAACTGTTAACTATTAATTTTCTTTTTTTATTTCAGTTACTTCTGGAGCTGAGAGGGACGTTGCCTTCCTGATTGATGGCTCAGACAATGTTCGAACTGATTTCCCCTACATCCGGGATTTTATCATCAAAGTCATTCAACCACTTGATATCGGAATTGACAGAGTACGGATTTCAGTGGTCCAACATAGTGAGAGGCCGACCCCCAATTTCTACCTTAACACTTACCAAACCAAAGATGAGGTGATAAGAGCTGTCAATGGGTTAACACTGGCTGGTGGGCGTAGTCTCAACACAGGAACTGCCCTGAAATTCATGAAGGACACCATCTTGTCTGAAAGGCATGGTAGCCGGGCAGCACAACAAGTCCCTCAGTTTCTGATTGTTTTGACTGGAGGCAGGTCAAGGGATAACGTGAAAGAACCTGCTGGTGCCCTGAAGACAGAAGGAGTGGTACCATTTGGTGTTGGTGTCAAGAATGCAGACCCAAAGCAGATTGAAGCCATTTCACACAACCCCTCCTTTGCCTTCAACGTGAAAGAATTCAGTGAGCTTGACACTGTACAACAAAAGCTCAATACCTATGTGAGCCTTCCCAAGGAAGAGCTACAAGTCGTCCTAGAGCAAGGTAAGCAAAATCTATGTTTTCTTATTGTTTGTTGTGTAAAACTCATTTTAAGAGGAAAATGCTTCAACTGATGGTCTTGGTGCTGTAACAAAATAAGTGCATCTCAAAATGCCTTTCATTTGTTGTGTCTTAGCACATGGTGATGCTGTAAAAAGAGATATTGTGTTCCTACTGGATGGCTCTGATGACACAAGAAATGGATTCCCAGAAATACAACTCTTTGTTAAGAGTATAGTGGAAAAACTCTCTGTGGATGAGAACAAAGACAGAGTATCTGTGGTTCAGTATGCTGATAAACCTGAAGCCAATTTTTATCTGAGTTCTCACAAAACAAAGAATGCCGTTATCAATGCGATAGATAATTTAAGGCATAAGGGTGGGAGAAGCCTTAATACTGGGGCAGCTCTCCAGTTTGTGAGGCACAATGTCTTCACTTCCTCTACGGGTAGTAGAAGACTAGAGGGTGTGCCCCAGATACTAATTCTTCTGAGTAGCAAACAGTCCAGAGATAATGTGAAAGGCCCGGCTTCTGCTCTTAAAGATCGTGAAATTGTGTCAGTTGGGGTTGGAGTGGGAGATGCCAGTCTCTCAGAGTTGGAAATGATTGCCTTCAAACCTGGTTTCACATACAAGGTCACTGATTTCTCAGAGTTGCCTTCAATCCAGTCACAGCTTGTTGCTACATTGAGCATATCAAAAGACACAGATGAATCCATGACTTCTGGAATTCCTGATTTAGTAGGTAAGAATTTGACACTTGAATATATGCCTAAAAGTGGCATAAAATGTTCTTTCTCTCTGGAATATTGATTTTTGCTCTCCAGAATATTCTTTCTCTCCAGAATATTCAGCATGAATTCTTAGTTTAAAGATTCCTTAATTAATGTAAGCTGATTAGGAAGTCCGTATTGTTTAGGCTACATTTCAGTTGCATGACATGTATTATGTAGCATTACCTTGACTAGAAAATCTATTCTCTTTGAAAATTCTGCCACTCTGTCTTTCTTAGGCTTTCAATACTAGGACATTTCCATCATTTCCACATCTTTATTTTTTCTTTGAAGATGAGCTGACGATTTATATCGTACATAACATCTTTTTGATGAAAAGATGATTGCTACAGTTCTGCTTGAAATAATACTTTCAGAGCAGTAGCTCAACTCTGTAATTCAATGCTCGACATTCCTTTTCATTCATGCTGATAAATATGCATGAGTGTAGTCTTTGATTTCACATTATAATGAGTTTACCTTTCTCTTTATGAAATGTATATCTTGAACGTATTCAAAAAGTCTTAAACAACCAGTCCGTGTATTCCCTGTCTATCTATCCATCTATCTATCACCTAGTTGATACAGGGGGCAACAAAAGGGACGTAGTGTTTCTCCTTGATGGTTCAGATGACTCCAGAAATGGACTACCGGCTATTCGGGAGTTCATCAGAAGAATGGCAGAAGAGCTGGATATTGATGAAGATAAAGTTCGAGTGGCTGTCATACATTATAGTGATGATACCACAGTTTACTTCGACTTAAAAACACACAAATCCAAAAGGGCTATCATCTATGCTGTGAGAAGTCTCCGCCATAAAGGAGGAAGACCTCGGAACACCGGGTCTGCTCTCCAGTTTGTTCGAGACAATGTTTTCACCGCTTCATCTGGGAGCAGACGCCTGGAGGGGGTCCCTCAGATTCTGTTTTTGCTGACTGGAGGAGAATCCAATGATGATGTCTCAGGTGCTGCATTTGACCTGAAAGAACTTGGGGTTCTGTCTTTTGCCATCGGAATGAAAAATGCCAAAGAGGAGGAGCTTCAGAAAATTGCCTTCTCCTCTAGATTTCTTTTCAACCTACCTGTCTTTGGTGAACTCTTGTCTATTCAACCGGAGATAGTTGCATTTGTCCAGTCGAAAATGGGAATTGAGCCCCCCACTATTGTAGGTAAGAAGTGTCATTGATTCGTAGTTGAGAATCACACTGACACTCCCCACACACACACCACCTGACCTCCATCCCTGCTTATATTTTAGACATTGGTCTTGTATAGTTTGAATACCAATGAAACTGCATCATCTTTTGAAGAAAGTCAGTCGATCAGTTTCATTTTTCTCAAACTGTCTGCATTAACTAAAGGCCAGTTCCTGGTTATGCTGTATGTATTCCTCAACAAAATGCTGGAAATGTGAGGAGGGAAGGTTATTGTTTTATTTGCATCTTAGAAATCACTTTTGGCACAAATCCTATTTCTTCTTCCGCATTGGAGAGCCTTTTCTTGACTGCTTCACATCAGCGAATGTTCCCTCTCTAATCTTAAGCTCTTCCTTGAGCCAATGATAATCACATCATTGACTTAAGCTCTTCCTTGAGCCAATGATAATCACATCATTGACTGAATCTTTAGAGTTATACAGTGTTGTCATCTTTTTCATACAGCCCTTTCTCCTACTTCCCTTTGTGGAAGAGGAATGCACTCCTGTATCTCATAGTTACTTTCAAGTGCTCCAATAATTTCTTGATCTACAAATGTTCTTAAATGTTCTGCCATTTAAGACCACATTTCCATTTTCTTCGCATTAATTAGACTTTCTAATTTTAGGGATGTTGTATTAGTATGTGTTTTTATGTTATCAAAAAAAAAACATATCTCTTGGCTCATAGGTCAAGAATTGTATCCAATATAACTTATGATGTTATTTTATTATATGCATCATTCTTAAACAGGCTCTTCCTATTTTTCCTAGTTGAATTAGATGCCACTCAAAGAGACATAGTGTTTCTATTGGATGGGTCAGATGACACAAGGAGTGGATTCCCAGCAATGAGAAGCTTTGTCCAAAGAGTGGTAGAGACACTCAATGTTGGGGAAAGCAAAGACCGTGTTTCTGTGGTCCAGTACAGCAGAGAACCACAGACACACTTCAGTTTGAATACATACACGGAAAAACAAGATGTTCTTGATTCCATCCAGCAATTGAAGCATAAAGGGGGCAGACCACTCAACACTGGGGCATCTCTTGAGTATGTGAGGAATAATGCTTTTATTGAATCCTCCGGGAGTCGACGTCAAGAAGGTGTCCCTCAGATATTGATTCTATTGAGTGGGGGAAGATCTCAAGATGATGTTGCAAGTGCTGCTGCAGCTCTAAAACAGGACAAATGTATTCCGTTTAGTATAGGGTCACGAAATGCAGACATACTAGAGCTCCAAATGATTGCATATATCCCCTCATATGCTTTCTCTGTCCCACGTTTTGATGATCTTGAGAGCATCCATCAACAACTTGTGTCATTTGTGAAAAGGGTGCCCCGTCAGCCAAGACTTGAACCACAGACTGTATTAGGTAAGATATATATATATATATATATTTTTTTTTTTGTTGTTCTATGGCCTTTACCCTACTGACTTTTCTTTTCTTTTTTCTTTACTGTCTTTTTCATTGTTATATAATTCAAGACTTAATCTATAATTCTAATTGAGCATTATCCTTATGTCTGTCAAAGCGTCCATAGATAAAACTGAATCCATTCAACGGGATATTGTATTTTTACTGGATTGCTCGGATGAAATGCAGAATGAATTTGAGGCAATGCTTGACTTTGTTGAGAGAGTGGTGGAGAAATTCAATGTGGATGAGAACAAAGATCGTGTCTCAGTGGTTCAGTACAGCAGAGATCCAGCTGTCCAGTTCTATCTGAACACATACACGACAAAGGGCGAGATCCTTGACACTGTCAGAGGTTTGAGGCACAAAGGCGGAAGACCCCTCAAAACTGGAGTAGCCCTCCAGTATGTCAAGGATAATATCTTTACAGCCTCCTCTGGGAGTAGGCATCAAGAAGGTGTCCCTCAGATATTAATTCTCATGACTGGTGGGCGGTCGAGTGATGATGTCAGAAATGCTGTGGCAAACTTGAATGAAATTGGTGTGATGGCATTTGTGGTGGGAATAAAGAATGCAGATACCCTTGAGCTTCAAACTATTTCACAGGAAGCCAGTCATGCTTACTTTGCAGCAGATTTAAATGATCTGTCAGGCATTGAAAAGCAAATATTCTCAGCCATCGAGAAGGCTGAGGCCCCCGCTATTATGCCAGCATTATATGGTAAGACTGCAATGATCACAATTCACTGTACATTTGTTGGAAAAAACACTGCTCTTAAAATTCCATCATCATCCCATTTGTATGATTGCTTGTGTTATTACAGATGACAACAGAAGAGACATTGTATTTTTACTTGATGGTTCTGATGATTCCCAGAGAGGATTCCCAGATATTCAAGACTTTGTGCAGAGAATACTGGTGAACCTAAATATTGATGGAAACAAAGATCATGTGTCTGTAGTCCAGTACAGCAACACGGCAGAGATTCATTTCAGTTTGGCAAGTTACTCAACAAAAGATGAGGTTCTTGGTGCAATAAGAGGTCTAAGTCACAAAGGAGGTTATCCTCACAACATTGGAGCAGCTCTCCAGTATGTGAGGGACCATGTCTTTACTCCTGCCTCAGGAAGTAGAGTCCTTGAGGGAGTTCCACAGATACTTATACTACTGAGTGGTGGGAGATCTGGAGATGACATAAGAATCCCTGTTACAAAATTGAAAGAGATTGGTGTAATTTCAATTGGTATTGGAACAACTGCTGCAGACACCCTAGAGCTACAGACAATATCTCATGAACCTAATTATGCCCTGTCTATCACTGATTATGAGGACCTGCCTACTGCTCAGCAGCATGTGTTGTCATTGTTAAAAGAAGCTTCCCACCATATAGAGCCAGCTGCTCCCACAAAGGATTTTGGTAAGATGTTCCCTGTTGTAATGTTGTAGCTTTCTGCTGAAGCCACTATTTTGTAAAGGGTGTAAGAGAATGTGTTCAAAATGAATTAAGATGTTTTCCATGCCCATGACTGAATAATATTTCATTTGTATTGTGTACTTGTCAGTGAGTAATGAACTCAGGAGGACTGTCACTGTAGCTGCTTTTCTGTAACCTGCAGAAAATCACCTTTTCATTGCTTCTACAACTATTGTTTTGTCTTCATTGCAGATTCTGAGAAAAATGATGTAGTATTTCTTATTGATGGATCATATGACTCAAGAAATGGCTTTGAGGGGATACGTGGCTTTGTTGAAAAAATAGTTGAGCGTTTGAATCTAGAGGAGAACAGAGACCAGGTGGCCGTTGTTCAATACAGCCGTGATGCCACAGCCAATTTCTATTTGAATTCGTATTCATCCAAGAATGATGTGCTCAATTCCATAAGAACAATGAGACACAAGTTGGGAAGACCCCTCAACACTGGCACAGCACTGGAGTTTGTCAGAGACAATGTCTTTGCTGCTTCAGTTGGGGGCAGACGTGCAGAAGGTGTCTCTCAATATCTATTTTTATTCAGTGGTGGCAGATCAGGTGATGATGTTAGAGGACCGGCACAGTCACTCAAAGACAATGGAATAAGGACCTTTAGTATTGGTACAAAGAATGCTGATACTTTGGAAATGCAAACCGTCTCTTTTACACCAGCACATTATTTTACTGTCACCAACTTCAACTATCTTAACAGCATACATTTGTCTGTGGAAGCCATAATGAGTGGTGCTCAAGAATCAACCGAATATCCAACTGCTATTGGTAAGAAGTAGAAATATAGTCTTTGCACATTGCATTTCAACAATATTTTATAGACAACATCTCTTGAGATCTGAATATGTGGTTGTACATAAAAGTAGTATAGTTGTATACCACTGGGTTTAACAAAATATCTCAGGGATTGTTTACAGCAAAGATGTTGTATTTGTAAAATATTTGTTTATATCCATTTCAGACACGTCGACAGTCTTGAAATTAGAACTCCAGAGTGCTGATATTGTTTTTCTCCTTGATGGATCTGATGATATGCAAACAAATGCAGGACAAATTTGGGATTTTGTCAGACAGTTTGTTGAGCAAATAGAAATTGGGCCAAGCAAAGTGCAAATTGCTTTGATTCAATACAGTGACAAGCCCACTACTGAGTTTCTCCTGAACACATACTCATTAAAAAGGGATATTTTGAGACATATAAGCAACATAAAACTTAAAGGAGGGACAACCATTAACACTGGAGAAGCCCTTGATTACGTGAAAAACAACATGTTTATTGCCTCGTCTGGAAGCAGAGCCCAAGAGGGGGTCCCACAGATACTGATTCTCTTAAGTGGGAGAAAGTCAGAAGATGATGTCCTAGTTCCATCGGACGGATTGAAAGATGCTGGAATCGTGCTTTACAGTATTGGGGTTAATAATGCAGATAGGTTGGAGATGGAGCGCTTAGCACACAGTCCCATAGAGACATACTTTATCAAGGAGATTTCTGATTTTACTCCTGTGAGACAACAGTTGCTGTCAGCAGTTGCATCTCATAAAGGTACAATCAACTCTGGTGTGGGTGAGTAGAATAACCAGCTTTGTTTAATTTTACTGAGTGAAGGGATCTCTTTCCAGTAAAAGCCATTTTGCACTATATTCTTAAAATTGAATAGACATAGGTCACAAGTAACGTTTTCCATAAACATCACACCATATTTTTTTTAAGGATTTTTGTTTGGAATTTCATAAAATGTAAATTGCATACATTTCAAATATATGTCACATTTGTATATGGTTTAAATGTACATGATTGTGGACTTTTTAGGTTCAAGGTCCAGTGTGAAAAGAGACATTGTCTTCCTTCTTGATGGATCTGATGATGCCAGGAGTAGATTCACAGCTATACGTGAATTTGTTGCAAAAGTGGTGGGCAGCTTTGACTTGGACCAAGGAAAAGACAAAGTTGCTGTTGTGCAGTATAGCAACAATGCTGAAGCCAATTTCAATCTGAATACTTATAAGACAAGAGATGATGTCCTTAGGCATATCGCAAACCTAAAGCCAAAAGGTGGAAGGCCACAGTATATTGGAACAGCCCTACAGTTTGTGAGGGACAATATCTTTGTTTTAAATGCTGGAAGTCGACGTAATGAGGGTGCCAATCAGATACTTATCATTCTGGCTGGTAGTAGATCTAGAGATTCTCCTCGAGGCCCAGCAAATACACTCAAGACTGCAGGGGTTGTCACATTTGCAATTGGATCAAGAATGACAAATACAGTTGAGATGCAAGCCATTTCCTCAGACCCAAGTTATACTTATTCAGTCCCTGACTTTGCAAATCTTTCTAATATTCAACAAAGTTTGGTTTCTCATCTTACTGAAATGAAACCACAAGAGGGAATTACAGCTGGTAAGAAATTTAAATTATTTGAATAAAACTTTAAATAAAATTAGATCTTTAATTGTGAATGCATTAATGATGACCCTGATAAACATTATAGAAATTAAATTGTCTATTTTTACTAACAGAGGAACGTGATGAAAATGGAAGAGATATAGTTTTTCTTCTGGATGGATCTGATAATACCAGGAATGGATTTGCAGCTATTCAAGATTTCCTCTACAAAGTAATTGGAAGACTTAATATTGGGCCCAATAATGACAGAGTTGCTGTGATTCAGTATAGCAATGTGGCAGTAGCCAATTTCTATTTGAATTCATTCATGAGGAAGGAAGATGTCTTAACATCTGTTAGGAGGCTATCGCACAAAGGTGGAAGACCTCTCAACACTGGTGCAGCTCTAAAATATGTCAAAGAAAATGTATTCACAGCTGCATCAGGGAGCAGACACAGTGCAAATGTGCCACAAATACTTGTTGTTTTAAGTAGTGGACCATCAAGTGACAGTGTGGATTTACCTGCTGCTTCTCTGAAAGAAAGCGGTGTTTTAGTATTACCCATTGGAACAAAGAACTCTGACCACAAGGAATTGGAGAAGATATCACATGCGCCAAGTTACACTTTATCAATTTCTGAAGTTGCTGAACTTCACAATATACAAGATCAACTTGTCTCTGCAATGGCTGGGGGCAAAATAAAGGAAGAAATTACAAACACAACAGTGACAATGGGTAAGAACATAATTGCAGAGCTCTCTAGAAATACTGCATGAATCTATACCTACACAGGTATTGGTATTGATTGATTTAAGCATTACGTTCATGGCAGTCACTGTCACTTTGATAAAATAGTAATGCCTGGTTTACCAGTTTGAATTTTAAATGGTGCGGTTTGCTCCTATCAGTTCATTATCCCGCCACACACATTAGCAACATGCACCCTAAAATGTGTGTAATTTTAATGTTCCCTAGTTGAGCGCCAGCCCTCCGGAAGGGATGTTGTGTTCTTGCTGGATGGATCTGATGACACTAGAACCGGATTCCCAGCAATGCGTGACTTTGTCCAAAGAGTGGTAGAGACACTCAGTGTGGATGACAACAAAGATCGTGTCTCAGTGGTTCAGTACAGCAGAGATCCAGCTGTCCAGTTCTATCTGAACACATACACGACAAAGGGCGAGATCCTTGACACTGTCAGAGGTTTGAGGCACAAAGGCGGAAGACCCCTCAAAACTGGAGCAGCTCTTCAGCACTTGAGGGATAATGTCTTCACCCCCTCTGCTGGAAGCAGGCGCCTGGAAGGAGTTCCACAGCTCCTAATAGTGCTAAGTGGTGGAAGGTCTTTTGACAGTGTCGATACACCGGCCTCTGCTCTGAAAGAGCTGGGCGTCTTGACCTTTGCAATCGGAACCAGGAGCTCTGATAGCGGAGAACTGCAGAAGATATCCCATCACCCCAGTTATGCTCTCTCTGTGTCTGAATTCACTGACCTCCCCAATGTCCAAGAGCAACTTCAGTCCTCCATGAAGGCAGCGGTTATTAAGGTCACCCCAGAAACGCCAACCGAATCTGGTATGTTAATAAGCATGGCCTTTTGCTGGTGCGACAGACTGATTTGTTTCATGTACATTTAGGGAAAACTAATCAACTGTGATAACTGATTAGCTGTATCTGTGCCGTTAAAGGGAGGTGGTCCTATGCTTTCAAATTGTTGAAATCTAAGCAGCCAATGCTGGCTACTTTTGGAGAAGTCTCCACCATAGATGATTAGTCCACACGCACGCTTTTTGCCTAGTTTTTTTTTTTTAACGCTTTGTCTTTATCTGTTTTCTCAGTTGATGCTGACGCCGCCAGAAAGGATGTAGTATTCCTTCTGGATGGTTCTGATACCACACGGAATGGCTTCCATGCCATGCGTGATTTTGTTCAGAGAGTGGTGGAAAAACTCAATATTGGAGAAAAGAAAGACCGTGTCTCTGTGGTCCAGTACGGCAGAGATACAGAGGTCCATTTCTATCTGAACACATACACCACAAGAGAGGATGTTGTTGACACGGTCAGAGGGCTGAGACACAGAGGTGGCAGACCCCTCAACACCGGGGCAGCCCTCCAATACGTCAGGGACAACGTCTTTACTAACTCCTCTGGAAGTAGACGCCAACAAGGTGTTCCGCAAATGTTGATCCTGCTAAATGGTGGAAGGTCCTCTGACAACGTAGATACCCCAGCCTCTGCTCTCAAACAGCTGGGCATCTCTGTGATTGGCATTGGAACAAGGAACTCTGACAGTGGAGAACTGCAGAGGATATCATATGACCCTAGTTATGCTCTATCGGTGTCTGAATTCACTGACCTACCCAATGCCCAAGAACAGCTCTCCTCTGTAATGGCGCAAGTCACAGGGAGAGGCACAACCGTGACACCAACAGTAACTGGTAAGAAACTGACCAATTCTAACTGTCCAAGATTGTAGGAAAAGGCAAATTGATTTCTATTTCAGGCTAGATTTTCTCATTAAGTTCATGGCAGCCACTGTCACTTTGATAAAATAGTAATGCCTGGTTTACCGGTGTGAATTTTAAATGGTGCGGTTTGCTCCTATCAGTTCATTGTCCCGCCACACACATTAGCAACATGCACCCTAAAATGTGTGTAATTTTAATGTTCCCTAGTTGAGCGCCAGCCCTCCGGAAGGGATGTTGTGTTCTTGCTGGATGGATCTGATGACACTAGAACCGGATTCCCAGCAATGCGTGACTTTGTCCAAAGAGTGGTAGAGACACTCAGTGTGGATGACAACAAAGATCGTGTCTCAGTGGTTCAGTACAGCAGAGATCCAGCTGTCCAGTTCTATCTGAACACATACACGACAAAGGGCGAGATCCTTGACACTGTCAGAGGTTTGAGGCACAAAGGCGGAAGACCCCTCAAAACTGGAGCAGCTCTTCAGCACTTGAGGGATAATGTCTTCACCCCCTCTGCTGGAAGCAGGCGCCTGGAAGGAGTTCCACAGCTCCTAATAGTGCTAAGTGGTGGAAGGTCTTTTGACAGTGTCGATACACCGGCCTCTGCTCTGAAAGAGCTGGGCGTCTTGACCTTTGCAATCGGAACCAGGAGCTCTGATAGCGGAGAACTGCAGAAGATATCCCATCACCCCAGTTATGCTCTCTCTGTGTCTGAATTCACTGACCTCCCCAATGTCCAAGAGCAACTTCAGTCCTCCATGAAGGCAGCGGTTATTAAGGTCACCCCAGAAACGCCAACCGAATCTGGTATGTTAATAAGCATGGCCTTTTGCTGGTGCGACAGACTGATTTGTTTCATGTACATTTAGGGAAAACTAATCAACTGTGATAACTGATTAGCTGTATCTGTGCCGTTAAAGGGAGGTGGTCCTATGCTTTCAAATTGTTGAAATCTAAGCAGCCAATGCTGGCTACTTTTGGAGAAGTCTCCACCATAGATGATTAGTCCACACGCACGCTTTTTGCCTAGTTTTTTTTTTTTTAACGCTTTGTCTTTATCTGTTTTCTCAGTTGATGCTGACGCCGCCAGAAAGGATGTAGTATTCCTTCTGGATGGTTCTGATACCACACGGAATGGCTTCCATGCCATGCGTGATTTTGTTCAGAGAGTGGTGGAAAAACTCAATATTGGAGAAAAGAAAGACCGTGTCTCTGTGGTCCAGTACGGCAGAGATACAGAGGTCCATTTCTATCTGAACACATACACCACAAGAGAGGATGTTGTTGACACGGTCAGAGGGCTGAGACACAGAGGTGGCAGACCCCTCAACACCGGGGCAGCCCTCCAATACGTCAGGGACAACGTCTTTACTAACTCCTCTGGAAGTAGACGCCAACAAGGTGTTCCGCAAATGTTGATCCTGCTAAATGGTGGAAGGTCCTCTGACAACGTAGATACCCCAGCCTCTGCTCTCAAACAGCTGGGCATCTCTGTGATTGGCATTGGAACAAGGAACTCTGACAGTGGAGAACTGCAGAGGATATCATATGACCCTAGTTATGCTCTATCGGTGTCTGAATTCACTGACCTACCCAATGCCCAAGAACAGCTCTCCTCTGTAATGGCGCAAGTCACAGGGAGAGGCACAACCGTGACACCAACAGTAACTGGTAAGAAACTGACCAATTCTAACTGTCCAAGATTGTAGGAAAAGGCAAATTGATTTCTATTTCAGGCTAGATTTTCTCATTAAGTTCATGGCAGCCACTGTCACTTTGATAAAATAGTAATGCCTGGTTTACCGGTGTGAATTTTAAATGGTGCGGTTTGCTCCTATCAGTTCATTGTCCCGCCACACACATTAGCAACATGCACCCTAAAATGTGTGTAATTTTAATGTTCCCTAGTTGAGCGCCAGCCCTCCGGAAGGGATGTTGTGTTCTTGCTGGATGGATCTGATGACACTAGAACCGGATTCCCAGCAATGCGTGACTTTGTCCAAAGAGTGGTAGAGACACTCAGTGTGGATGACAACAAAGATCGTGTCTCAGTGGTTCAGTACAGCAGAGATCCAGCTGTCCAGTTCTATCTGAACACATACACGACAAAGGGCGAGATCCTTGACACTGTCAGAGGTTTGAGGCACAAAGGCGGAAGACCCCTCAAAACTGGAGCAGCTCTTCAGCACTTGAGGGATAATGTCTTCACCCCCTCTGCTGGAAGCAGGCGCCTGGAAGGAGTTCCACAGCTCCTAATAGTGCTAAGTGGTGGAAGGTCTTTTGACAGTGTCGATACACCGGCCTCTGCTCTGAAAGAGCTGGGCGTCTTGACCTTTGCAATCGGAACCAGGAGCTCTGATAGCGGAGAACTGCAGAAGATATCCCATCACCCCAGTTATGCTCTCTCTGTGTCTGAATTCACTGACCTCCCCAATGTCCAAGAGCAACTTCAGTCCTCCATGAAGGCAGCGGTTATTAAGGTCACCCCAGAAACGCCAACCGAATCTGGTATGTTAATAAGCATGGCCTTTTGCTGGTGCGACAGACTGATTTGTTTCATGTACATTTAGGGAAAACTAATCAACTGTGATAACTGATTAGCTGTATCTGTGCCGTTAAAGGGAGGTGGTCCTATGCTTTCAAATTGTTGAAATCTAAGCAGCCAATGCTGGCTACTTTTGGAGAAGTCTCCACCATAGATGATTAGTCCACACGCACGCTTTTTGCCTAGTTTTTTTTTTTTTAACGCTTTGTCTTTATCTGTTTTCTCAGTTGATGCTGACGCCGCCAGAAAGGATGTAGTATTCCTTCTGGATGGTTCTGATACCACACGGAATGGCTTCCATGCCATGCGTGATTTTGTTCAGAGAGTGGTGGAAAAACTCAATATTGGAGAAAAGAAAGACCGTGTCTCTGTGGTCCAGTACGGCAGAGATACAGAGGTCCATTTCTATCTGAACACATACACCACAAGAGAGGATGTTGTTGACACGGTCAGAGGGCTGAGACACAGAGGTGGCAGACCCCTCAACACCGGGGCAGCCCTCCAATACGTCAGGGACAACGTCTTTACTAACTCCTCTGGAAGTAGACGCCAACAAGGTGTTCCGCAAATGTTGATCCTGCTAAATGGTGGAAGGTCCTCTGACAACGTAGATACCCCAGCCTCTGCTCTCAAACAGCTGGGCATCTCTGTGATTGGCATTGGAACAAGGAACTCTGACAGTGGAGAACTGCAGAGGATATCATATGACCCTAGTTATGCTCTATCGGTGTCTGAATTCACTGACCTACCCAATGCCCAAGAACAGCTCTCCTCTGTAATGGCGCAAGTCACAGGGAGAGGCACAACCGTGACACCAACAGTAACTGGTAAGAAACTGACCAATTCTAACTGTCCAAGATTGTAGGAAAAGGCAAATTGATTTCTATTTCAGGCTAGATTTTCTCATTAAGTTCATGGCAGCCACTGTCACTTTGATAAAATAGTAATGCCTGGTTTACCGGTGTGAATTTTAAATGGTGCGGTTTGCTCCTATCAGTTCATTGTCCCGCCACACACATTAGCAACATGCACCCTAAAATGTGTGTAATTTTAATGTTCCCTAGTTGAGCGCCAGCCCTCCGGAAGGGATGTTGTGTTCTTGCTGGATGGATCTGATGACACTAGAACCGGATTCCCAGCAATGCGTGACTTTGTCCAAAGAGTGGTAGAGACACTCAGTGTGGATGACAACAAAGATCGTGTCTCAGTGGTTCAGTACAGCAGAGATCCAGCTGTCCAGTTCTATCTGAACACATACACGACAAAGGGCGAGATCCTTGACACTGTCAGAGGTTTGAGGCACAAAGGCGGAAGACCCCTCAAAACTGGAGCAGCTCTTCAGCACTTGAGGGATAATGTCTTCACCCCCTCTGCTGGAAGCAGGCGCCTGGAAGGAGTTCCACAGCTCCTAATAGTGCTAAGTGGTGGAAGGTCTTTTGACAGTGTCGATACACCGGCCTCTGCTCTGAAAGAGCTGGGCGTCTTGACCTTTGCAATCGGAACCAGGAGCTCTGATAGCGGAGAACTGCAGAAGATATCCCATCACCCCAGTTATGCTCTCTCTGTGTCTGAATTCACTGACCTCCCCAATGTCCAAGAGCAACTTCAGTCCTCCATGAAGGCAGCGGTTATTAAGGTCACCCCAGAAACGCCAACCGAATCTGGTATGTTAATAAGCATGGCCTTTTGCTGGTGCGACAGACTGATTTGTTTCATGTACATTTAGGGAAAACTAATCAACTGTGATAACTGATTAGCTGTATCTGTGCCGTTAAAGGGAGGTGGTCCTATGCTTTCAAATTGTTGAAATCTAAGCAGCCAATGCTGGCTACTTTTGGAGAAGTCTCCACCATAGATGATTAGTCCACACGCACGCTTTTTGCCTAGTTTTTTTTTTTTTAACGCTTTGTCTTTATCTGTTTTCTCAGTTGATGCTGACGCCGCCAGAAAGGATGTAGTATTCCTTCTGGATGGTTCTGATACCACACGGAATGGCTTCCATGCCATGCGTGATTTTGTTCAGAGAGTGGTGGAAAAACTCAATATTGGAGAAAAGAAAGACCGTGTCTCTGTGGTCCAGTACGGCAGAGATACAGAGGTCCATTTCTATCTGAACACATACACCACAAGAGAGGATGTTGTTGACACGGTCAGAGGGCTGAGACACAGAGGTGGCAGACCCCTCAACACCGGGGCAGCCCTCCAATACGTCAGGGACAACGTCTTTACTAACTCCTCTGGAAGTAGACGCCAACAAGGTGTTCCGCAAATGTTGATCCTGCTAAATGGTGGAAGGTCCTCTGACAACGTAGATACCCCAGCCTCTGCTCTCAAACAGCTGGGCATCTCTGTGATTGGCATTGGAACAAGGAACTCTGACAGTGGAGAACTGCAGAGGATATCATATGACCCTAGTTATGCTCTATCGGTGTCTGAATTCACTGACCTACCCAATGCCCAAGAACAGCTCTCCTCTGTAATGGCGCAAGTCACAGGGAGAGGCACAACCGTGACACCAACAGTAACTGGTAAGAAACTGACCAATTCTAACTGTCCAAGATTGTAGGAAAAGGCAAATTGATTTCTATTTCAGGCTAGATTTTCTCATTAAGTTCATGGCAGCCACTGTCACTTTGATAAAATAGTAATGCCTGGTTTACCGGTGTGAATTTTAAATGGTGCGGTTTGCTCCTATCAGTTCATTGTCCCGCCACACACATTAGCAACATGCACCCTAAAATGTGTGTAATTTTAATGTTCCCTAGTTGAGCGCCAGCCCTCCGGAAGGGATGTTGTGTTCTTGCTGGATGGATCTGATGACACTAGAACCGGATTCCCAGCAATGCGTGACTTTGTCCAAAGAGTGGTAGAGACACTCAGTGTGGATGACAACAAAGATCGTGTCTCAGTGGTTCAGTACAGCAGAGATCCAGCTGTCCAGTTCTATCTGAACACATACACGACAAAGGGCGAGATCCTTGACACTGTCAGAGGTTTGAGGCACAAAGGCGGAAGACCCCTCAAAACTGGAGCAGCTCTTCAGCACTTGAGGGATAATGTCTTCACCCCCTCTGCTGGAAGCAGGCGCCTGGAAGGAGTTCCACAGCTCCTAATAGTGCTAAGTGGTGGAAGGTCTTTTGACAGTGTCGATACACCGGCCTCTGCTCTGAAAGAGCTGGGCGTCTTGACCTTTGCAATCGGAACCAGGAGCTCTGATAGCGGAGAACTGCAGAAGATATCCCATCACCCCAGTTATGCTCTCTCTGTGTCTGAATTCACTGACCTCCCCAATGTCCAAGAGCAACTTCAGTCCTCCATGAAGGCAGCGGTTATTAAGGTCACCCCAGAAACGCCAACCGAATCTGGTATGTTAATAAGCATGGCCTTTTGCTGGTGCGACAGACTGATTTGTTTCATGTACATTTAGGGAAAACTAATCAACTGTGATAACTGATTAGCTGTATCTGTGCCGTTAAAGGGAGGTGGTCCTATGCTTTCAAATTGTTGAAATCTAAGCAGCCAATGCTGGCTACTTTTGGAGAAGTCTCCACCATAGATGATTAGTCCACACGCACGCTTTTTGCCTAGTTTTTTTTTTTTTAACGCTTTGTCTTTATCTGTTTTCTCAGTTGATGCTGACGCCGCCAGAAAGGATGTAGTATTCCTTCTGGATGGTTCTGATACCACACGGAATGGCTTCCATGCCATGCGTGATTTTGTTCAGAGAGTGGTGGAAAAACTCAATATTGGAGAAAAGAAAGACCGTGTCTCTGTGGTCCAGTACGGCAGAGATACAGAGGTCCATTTCTATCTGAACACGTACACCACAAGAGAGGATGTTGTTGACACGGTCAGAGGGCTGAGACACAGAGGTGGCAGACCCCTCAACACCGGGGCAGCCCTCCAATACGTCAGGGACAACGTCTTTACTAACTCCTCTGGAAGTAGACGCCAACAAGGTGTTCCGCAAATGTTGATCCTGCTAAATGGTGGAAGGTCCTCTGACAACGTAGATACCCCAGCCTCTGCTCTCAAACAGCTGGGCATCTCTGTGATTGGCATTGGAACAAGGAACTCTGACAGTGGAGAACTGCAGAGGATATCATATGACCCTAGTTATGCTCTATCGGTGTCTGAATTCACTGACCTACCCAATGCCCAAGAACAGCTCTCCTCTGTAATGGCGCAAGTCACAGGGAGAGGCACAACCGTGACACCAACAGTAACTGGTAAGAAACTGACCAATTCTAACTGTCCAAGATTGTAGGAAAAGGCAAATTGATTTCTATTTCAGGCTAGATTTTCTCATTAAGTTCATGGCAGCCACTGTCACTTTGATAAAATAGTAATGCCTGGTTTACCGGTGTGAATTTTAAATGGTGCGGTTTGCTCCTATCAGTTCATTGTCCCGCCACACACATTAGCAACATGCACCCTAAAATGTGTGTAATTTTAATGTTCCCTAGTTGAGCGCCAGCCCTCCGGAAGGGATGTTGTGTTCTTGCTGGATGGATCTGATGACACTAGAACCGGATTCCCAGCAATGCGTGACTTTGTCCAAAGAGTGGTAGAGACACTCAGTGTGGATGACAACAAAGATCGTGTCTCAGTGGTTCAGTACAGCAGAGATCCAGCTGTCCAGTTCTATCTGAACACATACACGACAAAGGGCGAGATCCTTGACACTGTCAGAGGTTTGAGGCACAAAGGCGGAAGACCCCTCAAAACTGGAGCAGCTCTTCAGCACTTGAGGGATAATGTCTTCACCCCCTCTGCTGGAAGCAGGCGCCTGGAAGGAGTTCCACAGCTCCTAATAGTGCTAAGTGGTGGAAGGTCTTTTGACAGTGTCGATACACCGGCCTCTGCTCTGAAAGAGCTGGGCGTCTTGACCTTTGCAATCGGAACCAGGAGCTCTGATAGCGGAGAACTGCAGAAGATATCCCATCACCCCAGTTATGCTCTCTCTGTGTCTGAATTCACTGACCTCCCCAATGTCCAAGAGCAACTTCAGTCCTCCATGAAGGCAGCGGTTATTAAGGTCACCCCAGAAACGCCAACCGAATCTGGTATGTTAATAAGCATGGCCTTTTGCTGGTGCGACAGACTGATTTGTTTCATGTACATTTAGGGAAAACTAATCAACTGTGATAACTGATTAGCTGTATCTGTGCCGTTAAAGGGAGGTGGTCCTATGCTTTCAAATTGTTGAAATCTAAGCAGCCAATGCTGGCTACTTTTGGAGAAGTCTCCACCATAGATGATTAGTCCACACGCACGCTTTTTGCCTAGTTTTTTTTTTTTAACGCTTTGTCTTTATCTGTTTTCTCAGTTGATGCTGACGCCGCCAGAAAGGATGTAGTATTCCTTCTGGATGGTTCTGATACCACACGGAATGGCTTCCATGCCATGCGTGATTTTGTTCAGAGAGTGGTGGAAAAACTCAATATTGGAGAAAAGAAAGACCGTGTCTCTGTGGTCCAGTACGGCAGAGATACAGAGGTCCATTTCTATCTGAACACATACACCACAAGAGAGGATGTTGTTGACACGGTCAGAGGGCTGAGACACAGAGGTGGCAGACCCCTCAACACCGGGGCAGCCCTCCAATACGTCAGGGACAACGTCTTTACTAACTCCTCTGGAAGTAGACGCCAACAAGGTGTTCCGCAAATGTTGATCCTGCTAAATGGTGGAAGGTCCTCTGACAACGTAGATACCCCAGCCTCTGCTCTCAAACAGCTGGGCATCTCTGTGATTGGCATTGGAACAAGGAACTCTGACAGTGGAGAACTGCAGAGGATATCATATGACCCTAGTTATGCTCTATCGGTGTCTGAATTCACTGACCTACCCAATGCCCAAGAACAGCTCTCCTCTGTAATGGCGCAAGTCACAGGGAGAGGCACAACCGTGACACCAACAGTAACTGGTAAGAAACTGACCAATTCTAACTGTCCAAGATTGTAGGAAAAGGCAAATTGATTTCTATTTCAGGCTAGATTTTCTCATTAAGTTCATGGCAGCCACTGTCACTTTGATAAAATAGTAATGCCTGGTTTACCGGTGTGAATTTTAAATGGTGCGGTTTGCTCCTATCAGTTCATTGTCCCGCCACACACATTAGCAACATGCACCCTAAAATGTGTGTAATTTTAATGTTCCCTAGTTGAGCGCCAGCCCTCCGGAAGGGATGTTGTGTTCTTGCTGGATGGATCTGATGACACTAGAACCGGATTCCCAGCAATGCGTGACTTTGTCCAAAGAGTGGTAGAGACACTCAGTGTGGATGACAACAAAGATCGTGTCTCAGTGGTTCAGTACAGCAGAGATCCAGCTGTCCAGTTCTATCTGAACACATACACGACAAAGGGCGAGATCCTTGACACTGTCAGAGGTTTGAGGCACAAAGGCGGAAGACCCCTCAAAACTGGAGCAGCTCTTCAGCACTTGAGGGATAATGTCTTCACCCCCTCTGCTGGAAGCAGGCGCCTGGAAGGAGTTCCACAGCTCCTAATAGTGCTAAGTGGTGGAAGGTCTTTTGACAGTGTCGATACACCGGCCTCTGCTCTGAAAGAGCTGGGCGTCTTGACCTTTGCAATCGGAACCAGGAGCTCTGATAGCGGAGAACTGCAGAAGATATCCCATCACCCCAGTTATGCTCTCTCTGTGTCTGAATTCACTGACCTCCCCAATGTCCAAGAGCAACTTCAGTCCTCCATGAAGGCAGCGGTTATTAAGGTCACCCCAGAAACGCCAACCGAATCTGGTATGTTAATAAGCATGGCCTTTTGCTGGTGCGACAGACTGATTTGTTTCATGTACATTTAGGGAAAACTAATCAACTGTGATAACTGATTAGCTGTATCTGTGCCGTTAAAGGGAGGTGGTCCTATGCTTTCAAATTGTTGAAATCTAAGCAGCCAATGCTGGCTACTTTTGGAGAAGTCTCCACCATAGATGATTAGTCCACACGCACGCTTTTTGCCTAGTTTTTTTTTTTTTAACGCTTTGTCTTTATCTGTTTTCTCAGTTGATGCTGACGCCGCCAGAAAGGATGTAGTATTCCTTCTGGATGGTTCTGATACCACACGGAATGGCTTCCATGCCATGCGTGATTTTGTTCAGAGAGTGGTGGAAAAACTCAATATTGGAGAAAAGAAAGACCGTGTCTCTGTGGTCCAGTACGGCAGAGATACAGAGGTCCATTTCTATCTGAACACATACACCACAAGAGAGGATGTTGTTGACACGGTCAGAGGGCTGAGACACAGAGGTGGCAGACCCCTCAACACCGGGGCAGCCCTCCAATACGTCAGGGACAACGTCTTTACTAACTCCTCTGGAAGTAGACGCCAACAAGGTGTTCCGCAAATGTTGATCCTGCTAAATGGTGGAAGGTCCTCTGACAACGTAGATACCCCAGCCTCTGCTCTCAAACAGCTGGGCATCTCTGTGATTGGCATTGGAACAAGGAACTCTGACAGTGGAGAACTGCAGAGGATATCATATGACCCTAGTTATGCTCTATCGGTGTCTGAATTCACTGACCTACCCAATGCCCAAGAACAGCTCTCCTCTGTAATGGCGCAAGTCACAGGGAGAGGCACAACCGTGACACCAACAGTAACTGGTAAGAAACTGACCAATTCTAACTGTCCAAGATTGTAGGAAAAGGCAAATTGATTTCTATTTCAGGCTAGATTTTCTCATTAAGTTCATGGCAGCCACTGTCACTTTGATAAAATAGTAATGCCTGGTTTACCGGTGTGAATTTTAAATGGTGCGGTTTGCTCCTATCAGTTCATTGTCCCGCCACACACATTAGCAACATGCACCCTAAAATGTGTGTAATTTTAATGTTCCCTAGTTGAGCGCCAGCCCTCCGGAAGGGATGTTGTGTTCTTGCTGGATGGATCTGATGACACTAGAACCGGATTCCCAGCAATGCGTGACTTTGTCCAAAGAGTGGTAGAGACACTCAGTGTGGATGACAACAAAGATCGTGTCTCAGTGGTTCAGTACAGCAGAGATCCAGCTGTCCAGTTCTATCTGAACACATACACGACAAAGGGCGAGATCCTTGACACTGTCAGAGGTTTGAGGCACAAAGGCGGAAGACCCCTCAAAACTGGAGCAGCTCTTCAGCACTTGAGGGATAATGTCTTCACCCCCTCTGCTGGAAGCAGGCGCCTGGAAGGAGTTCCACAGCTCCTAATAGTGCTAAGTGGTGGAAGGTCTTTTGACAGTGTCGATACACCGGCCTCTGCTCTGAAAGAGCTGGGCGTCTTGACCTTTGCAATCGGAACCAGGAGCTCTGATAGCGGAGAACTGCAGAAGATATCCCATCACCCCAGTTATGCTCTCTCTGTGTCTGAATTCACTGACCTCCCCAATGTCCAAGAGCAACTTCAGTCCTCCATGAAGGCAGCGGTTATTAAGGTCACCCCAGAAACGCCAACCGAATCTGGTATGTTAATAAGCATGGCCTTTTGCTGGTGCGACAGACTGATTTGTTTCATGTACATTTAGGGAAAACTAATCAACTGTGATAACTGATTAGCTGTATCTGTGCCGTTAAAGGGAGGTGGTCCTATGCTTTCAAATTGTTGAAATCTAAGCAGCCAATGCTGGCTACTTTTGGAGAAGTCTCCACCATAGATGATTAGTCCACACGCACGCTTTTTGCCTAGTTTTTTTTTTTTTAACGCTTTGTCTTTATCTGTTTTCTCAGTTGATGCTGACGCCGCCAGAAAGGATGTAGTATTCCTTCTGGATGGTTCTGATACCACACGGAATGGCTTCCATGCCATGCGTGATTTTGTTCAGAGAGTGGTGGAAAAACTCAATATTGGAGAAAAGAAAGACCGTGTCTCTGTGGTCCAGTACGGCAGAGATACAGAGGTCCATTTCTATCTGAACACATACACCACAAGAGAGGATGTTGTTGACACGGTCAGAGGGCTGAGACACAGAGGTGGCAGACCCCTCAACACCGGGGCAGCCCTCCAATACGTCAGGGACAACGTCTTTACTAACTCCTCTGGAAGTAGACGCCAACAAGGTGTTCCGCAAATGTTGATCCTGCTAAATGGTGGAAGGTCCTCTGACAACGTAGATACCCCAGCCTCTGCTCTCAAACAGCTGGGCATCTCTGTGATTGGCATTGGAACAAGGAACTCTGACAGTGGAGAACTGCAGAGGATATCATATGACCCTAGTTATGCTCTATCGGTGTCTGAATTCACTGACCTACCCAATGCCCAAGAACAGCTCTCCTCTGTAATGGCGCAAGTCACAGGGAGAGGCACAACCGTGACACCAACAGTAACTGGTAAGAAACTGACCAATTCTAACTGTCCAAGATTGTAGGAAAAGGCAAATTGATTTCTATTTCAGGCTAGATTTTCTCATTAAGTTCATGGCAGCCACTGTCACTTTGATAAAATAGTAATGCCTGGTTTACCGGTGTGAATTTTAAATGGTGCGGTTTGCTCCTATCAGTTCATTGTCCCGCCACACACATTAGCAACATGCACCCTAAAATGTGTGTAATTTTAATGTTCCCTAGTTGAGCGCCAGCCCTCCGGAAGGGATGTTGTGTTCTTGCTGGATGGATCTGATGACACTAGAACCGGATTCCCAGCAATGCGTGACTTTGTCCAAAGAGTGGTAGAGACACTCAGTGTGGATGACAACAAAGATCGTGTCTCAGTGGTTCAGTACAGCAGAGATCCAGCTGTCCAGTTCTATCTGAACACATACACGACAAAGGGCGAGATCCTTGACACTGTCAGAGGTTTGAGGCACAAAGGCGGAAGACCCCTCAAAACTGGAGCAGCTCTTCAGCACTTGAGGGATAATGTCTTCACCCCCTCTGCTGGAAGCAGGCGCCTGGAAGGAGTTCCACAGCTCCTAATAGTGCTAAGTGGTGGAAGGTCTTTTGACAGTGTCGATACACCGGCCTCTGCTCTGAAAGAGCTGGGCGTCTTGACCTTTGCAATCGGAACCAGGAGCTCTGATAGCGGAGAACTGCAGAAGATATCCCATCACCCCAGTTATGCTCTCTCTGTGTCTGAATTCACTGACCTCCCCAATGTCCAAGAGCAACTTCAGTCCTCCATGAAGGCAGCGGTTATTAAGGTCACCCCAGAAACGCCAACCGAATCTGGTATGTTAATAAGCATGGCCTTTTGCTGGTGCGACAGACTGATTTGTTTCATGTACATTTAGGGAAAACTAATCAACTGTGATAACTGATTAGCTGTATCTGTGCCGTTAAAGGGAGGTGGTCCTATGCTTTCAAATTGTTGAAATCTAAGCAGCCAATGCTGGCTACTTTTGGAGAAGTCTCCACCATAGATGATTAGTCCACACGCACGCTTTTTGCCTAGTTTTTTTTTTTTTAACGCTTTGTCTTTATCTGTTTTCTCAGTTGATGCTGACGCCGCCAGAAAGGATGTAGTATTCCTTCTGGATGGTTCTGATACCACACGGAATGGCTTCCATGCCATGCGTGATTTTGTTCAGAGAGTGGTGGAAAAACTCAATATTGGAGAAAAGAAAGACCGTGTCTCTGTGGTCCAGTACGGCAGAGATACAGAGGTCCATTTCTATCTGAACACATACACCACAAGAGAGGATGTTGTTGACACGGTCAGAGGGCTGAGACACAGAGGTGGCAGACCCCTCAACACCGGGGCAGCCCTCCAATACGTCAGGGACAACGTCTTTACTAACTCCTCTGGAAGTAGACGCCAACAAGGTGTTCCGCAAATGTTGATCCTGCTAAATGGTGGAAGGTCCTCTGACAACGTAGATACCCCAGCCTCTGCTCTCAAACAGCTGGGCATCTCTGTGATTGGCATTGGAACAAGGAACTCTGACAGTGGAGAACTGCAGAGGATATCATATGACCCTAGTTATGCTCTATCGGTGTCTGAATTCACTGACCTACCCAATGCCCAAGAACAGCTCTCCTCTGTAATGGCGCAAGTCACAGGGAGAGGCACAACCGTGACACCAACAGTAACTGGTAAGAAACTGACCAATTCTAACTGTCCAAGATTGTAGGAAAAGGCAAATTGATTTCTATTTCAGGCTAGATTTTCTCATTAAGTTCATGGCAGCCACTGTCACTTTGATAAAATAGTAATGCCCGGTTTACCGGTGTGAATTTTAAATGGTGCGGTTTGCTCCTATCAGTTCATTGTCCCGCCACACACATTAGCAACATGCACCCTAAAATGTGTGTAATTTTAATGTTCCCTAGTTGAGCGCCAGCCCTCCGGAAGGGATGTTGTGTTCTTGCTGGATGGATCTGATGACACTAGAACCGGATTCCCAGCAATGCGTGACTTTGTCCAAAGAGTGGTAGAGACACTCAGTGTGGATGACAACAAAGATCGTGTCTCAGTGGTTCAGTACAGCAGAGATCCAGCTGTCCAGTTCTATCTGAACACATACACGACAAAGGGCGAGATCCTTGACACTGTCAGAGGTTTGAGGCACAAAGGCGGAAGACCCCTCAAAACTGGAGCAGCTCTTCAGCACTTGAGGGATAATGTCTTCACCCCCTCTGCTGGAAGCAGGCGCCTGGAAGGAGTTCCACAGCTCCTAATAGTGCTAAGTGGTGGAAGGTCTTTTGACAGTGTCGATACACCGGCCTCTGCTCTGAAAGAGCTGGGCGTCTTGACCTTTGCAATCGGAACCAGGAGCTCTGATAGCGGAGAACTGCAGAAGATATCCCATCACCCCAGTTATGCTCTCTCTGTGTCTGAATTCACTGACCTCCCCAATGTCCAAGAGCAACTTCAGTCCTCCATGAAGGCAGCGGTTATTAAGGTCACCCCAGAAACGCCAACCGAATCTGGTATGTTAATAAGCATGGCCTTTTGCTGGTGCGACAGACTGATTTGTTTCATGTACATTTAGGGAAAACTAATCAACTGTGATAACTGATTAGCTGTATCTGTGCCGTTAAAGGGAGGTGGTCCTATGCTTTCAAATTGTTGAAATCTAAGCAGCCAATGCTGGCTACTTTTGGAGAAGTCTCCACCATAGATGATTAGTCCACACGCACGCTTTTTGCCTAGTTTTTTTTTTTTTAACGCTTTGTCTTTATCTGTTTTCTCAGTTGATGCTGACGCCGCCAGAAAGGATGTAGTATTCCTTCTGGATGGTTCTGATACCACACGGAATGGCTTCCATGCCATGCGTGATTTTGTTCAGAGAGTGGTGGAAAAACTCAATATTGGAGAAAAGAAAGACCGTGTCTCTGTGGTCCAGTACGGCAGAGATACAGAGGTCCATTTCTATCTGAACACATACACCACAAGAGAGGATGTTGTTGACACGGTCAGAGGGCTGAGACACAGAGGTGGCAGACCCCTCAACACCGGGGCAGCCCTCCAATACGTCAGGGACAACGTCTTTACTAACTCCTCTGGAAGTAGACGCCAACAAGGTGTTCCGCAAATGTTGATCCTGCTAAATGGTGGAAGGTCCTCTGACAACGTAGATACCCCAGCCTCTGCTCTCAAACAGCTGGGCATCTCTGTGATTGGCATTGGAACAAGGAACTCTGACAGTGGAGAACTGCAGAGGATATCATATGACCCTAGTTATGCTCTATCGGTGTCTGAATTCACTGACCTACCCAATGCCCAAGAACAGCTCTCCTCTGTAATGGCGCAAGTCACAGGGAGAGGCACAACCGTGACACCAACAGTAACTGGTAAGAAACTGACCAATTCTAACTGTCCAAGATTGTAGGAAAAGGCAAATTAATTTCTATTTCAGGCTAGATTTTCTCATTAAGTTCATGGCAGCCACTGTCACTTTGATAAAATAGTAATGCCTGGTTTACCGGTGTGAATTTTAAATGGTGCGGTTTGCTCCTATCAGTTCATTGTCCCGCCACACACATTAGCAACATGCACCCTAAAATGTGTGTAATTTTAATGTTCCCTAGTTGAGCGCCAGCCCTCCGGAAGGGATGTTGTGTTCTTGCTGGATGGATCTGATGACACTAGAACCGGATTCCCAGCAATGCGTGACTTTGTCCAAAGAGTGGTAGAGACACTCAGTGTGGATGACAACAAAGATCGTGTCTCAGTGGTTCAGTACAGCAGAGATCCAGCTGTCCAGTTCTATCTGAACACATACACGACAAAGGGCGAGATCCTTGACACTGTCAGAGGTTTGAGGCACAAAGGCGGAAGACCCCTCAAAACTGGAGCAGCTCTTCAGCACTTGAGGGATAATGTCTTCACCCCCTCTGCTGGAAGCAGGCGCCTGGAAGGAGTTCCACAGCTCCTAATAGTGCTAAGTGGTGGAAGGTCTTTTGACAGTGTCGATACACCGGCCTCTGCTCTGAAAGAGCTGGGCGTCTTGACCTTTGCAATCGGAACCAGGAGCTCTGATAGCGGAGAACTGCAGAAGATATCCCATCACCCCAGTTATGCTCTCTCTGTGTCTGAATTCACTGACCTCCCCAATGTCCAAGAGCAACTTCAGTCCTCCATGAAGGCAGCGGTTATTAAGGTCACCCCAGAAACGCCAACCGAATCTGGTATGTTAATAAGCATGGCCTTTTGCTGGTGCGACAGACTGATTTGTTTCATGTACATTTAGGGAAAACTAATCAACTGTGATAACTGATTAGCTGTATCTGTGCCGTTAAAGGGAGGTGGTCCTATGCTTTCAAATTGTTGAAATCTAAGCAGCCAATGCTGGCTACTTTTGGAGAAGTCTCCACCATAGATGATTAGTCCACACGCACGCTTTTTGCCTAGTTTTTTTTTTTTTAACGCTTTGTCTTTATCTGTTTTCTCAGTTGATGCTGACGCCGCCAGAAAGGATGTAGTATTCCTTCTGGATGGTTCTGATACCACACGGAATGGCTTCCATGCCATGCGTGATTTTGTTCAGAGAGTGGTGGAAAAACTCAATATTGGAGAAAAGAAAGACCGTGTCTCTGTGGTCCAGTACGGCAGAGATACAGAGGTCCATTTCTATCTGAACACATACACCACAAGAGAGGATGTTGTTGACACGGTCAGAGGGCTGAGACACAGAGGTGGCAGACCCCTCAACACCGGGGCAGCCCTCCAATACGTCAGGGACAACGTCTTTACTAACTCCTCTGGAAGTAGATGCCAACAAGGTGTTCCGCAAATGTTGATCCTGCTAAATGGTGGAAGGTCCTCTGACAACGTAGATACCCCAGCCTCTGCTCTCAAACAGCTGGGCATCTCTGTGATTGGCATTGGAACAAGGAACTCTGACAGTGGAGAACTGCAGAGGATATCATATGACCCTAGTTATGCTCTATCGGTGTCTGAATTCACTGACCTACCCAATGCCCAAGAACAGCTCTCCTCTGTAATGGACAAAGTCATATTGAGAGGCACAACCGTGACACCAACAGTAACTGGTAAGAAACTGACCAATTCTAACTGTCCAAGATTGTAGGAAAAGGCAAATTGATTTCTATTTCAGGCTAGATTTTCTCATTAAGTTCATGGCAGCCACTGTCACTTTGATAAAATAGTAATGCCTGGTTTACCGGTGTGAATTTTAAATGGTGCGGTTTGCTCCTATCAGTTCATTGTCCCGCCACACACATTAGCAACATGCACCCTAAAATGTGTGTAATTTTAATGTTCCCTAGTTGAGCGCCAGCCCTCCGGAAGGGATGTTGTGTTCTTGCTGGATGGATCTGATGACACTAGAACCGGATTCCCAGCAATGCGTGACTTTGTCCAAAGAGTGGTAGAGACACTCAGTGTGGATGACAACAAAGATCGTGTCTCAGTGGTTCAGTACAGCAGAGATCCAGCTGTCCAGTTCTATCTGAACACATACACGACAAAGGGCGAGATCCTTGACACTGTCAGAGGTTTGAGGCACAAAGGCGGAAGACCCCTCAAAACTGGAGCAGCTCTTCAGCACTTGAGGGATAATGTCTTCACCCCCTCTGCTGGAAGCAGGCTCCTGGAAGGAGTTCCACAGCTCCTAATAGTGCTAAGTGGTGGAAGGTCTTTTGACAGTGTCGATACACCGGCCTCTGCTCTGAAAGAGCTGGGCGTCTTGGCCTTTGCAATCGGAACCAGGAGCTCTGATAGCGGAGAACTGCAGAAGATATCCCATCACCCCAGTTATGCTCTCTCTGTGTCTGAATTCACTGACCTCCCCAATGTCCAAGAGCAACTTCAGTCCTCCATGAAGGCAGCGGTTATTAAGGTCACCCCAGAAACGCCAACCGAATCTGGTATGTTAATAAGCATGGCCTTGTGCTGGTGCGACAGACTGATTTGTTTCATGTACATTTAGGGAAAACTAATCAACTGTGATAATTGATTAGCTGTATGTGTGCCGTTAAAGGGAGGTGGTCCTATGCTTTCAAAGTGTTGAAATCTAAGCAGCCAATGCTAGCTACTTTTGGAGAAGTCTCCACCATAGATGATTAGTCCACACGCACGCTTTTTGCCTAGTTTTTTTTTTAAAACGCTTTGTCTTTATCTGTTTTCTCAGTTGATGCTGACGCCGCCAGAAAGGATGTAGTATTCCTTCTGGATGGTTCTGATACCACACGGAATGGCTTCCATGCCATGCGTGATTTTGTTCAGAGAGTGGTGGAAAAACTCAATATTGGAGAAAAGAAAGACCGTGTCTCTGTGGTCCAGTACGGCAGAGATACAGAGGTCCATTTCTATCTGAACACATACACCACAAGAGAGGATGTTGTTGACACGGTCAGAGGGCTGAGACACAGAGGTGGCAGACCCCTCAACACCGGGGCAGCCCTCCAATACGTCAGGGACAACGTCTTTACTAACTCCTCTGGAAGTAGACGCCAACAAGGTGTTCCGCAAATGTTGATCCTGCTAAATGGTGGAAGGTCCTCTGACAACGTAGATACCCCAGCCTCTGCTCTCAAACAGCTGGGCATCTCTGTGATTGGCATTGGAACAAGGAACTCTGACAGTGGAGAACTGCAGAGGATATCATATGACCCTAGTTATGCTCTATCGGTGTCTGAATTCACTGACCTACCCAATGCCCAAGAACAGCTCTCCTCTGTAATGGACAAAGTCATATTGAGAGGCACAACCATGACACCAACAGTAACTGGTAAGAAACTGACCAATTCTAACTGTCCAAGATTGTAGGAAAAGGCAAATTGATTTCTATTTCAGGCTAGATTTTCTCATTAAGTTCATGGCAGCCACTGTCACTTTGATAAAATAGTAATGCCTGGTTTACCGGTGTGAATTTTAAATGGTGCGGTTTGCTCCTATCAGTTCATTATCCCGCCACACACATTAGCAACATGCACCCTAAAATGTGTGTAATTTTAATGTTCCCTAGTTGAGCGCCAGCCCTCCGGAAGGGATGTTGTGTTCTTGCTGGATGGATCTGATGACACTAGAACCGGATTCCCAGCAATGCGTGACTTTGTCCAAAGAGTGGTAGAGACACTCAGTGTGGATGACAACAAAGATCGTGTCTCAGTGGTTCAGTACAGCAGAGATCCAGCTGTCCAGTTCTATCTGAACACATACACGACAAAGGGCGAGATCCTTGACACTGTCAGAGGTTTGAGGCACAAAGGCGGAAGACCCCTCAAAACTGGAGCAGCTCTTCAGCACTTGAGGGATAATGTCTTCACCCCCTCTGCTGGAAGCAGGCGCCTGGAAGGAGTTCCACAGCTCCTAATAGTGCTAAGTGGTGGAAGGTCTTTTGACAGTGTCGATACACCGGCCTCTGCTCTGAAAGAGCTGGGCGTCTTGACCTTTGCAATCGGAACCAGGAGCTCTGATAGCGGAGAACTGCAGAAGATATCCCATCACCCCGGTTATGCTCTCTCTGTGTCTGAATTCACTGACCTCCCCAATGTCCAAGAGCAACTTCAGTCCTCCATGAAGGCAGCGGTTATTAAGGTCACCCCAGAAACGCCAACCGAATCTGGTATGTTAATAAGCATGGCCTTTTGCTGGTGCGACAGACTGATTTGTTTCATGTACATTTAGGGAAAACTAATCAACTGTGATAACTGATTAGCTGTATCTGTGCCGTTAAAGGGAGGTGGTCCTATGCTTTCAAATTGTTGAAATCTAAGCAGCCAATGCTGGCTACTTTTGGAGAAGTCTCCACCATAGATGATTAGTCCACACGCACGCTTTTTGCCTAGTTTTTTTTTTTTTAACGCTTTGTCTTTATCTGTTTTCTCAGTTGATGCTGACGCCGCCAGAAAGGATGTAGTATTCCTTCTGGATGGTTCTGATACCACACGGAATGGCTTCCATGCCATGCGTGATTTTGTTCAGAGAGTGGTGGAAAAACTCAATATTGGAGAAAAGAAAGACCGTGTCTCTGTGGTCCAGTACGGCAGAGATACAGAGGTCCATTTCTATCTGAACACATACACCACAAGAGAGGATGTTGTTGACACGGTCAGAGGGCTGAGACACAGAGGTGGCAGACCCCTCAACACCGGGGCAGCCCTCCAATACGTCAGGGACAACGTCTTTACTAACTCCTCTGGAAGTAGACGCCAACAAGGTGTTCCGCAAATGTTGATCCTGCTAAATGGTGGAAGGTCCTCTGACAACGTAGATACCCCAGCCTCTGCTCTCAAACAGCTGGGCATCTCTGTGATTGGCATTGGAACAAGGAACTCTGACAGTGGAGAACTGCAGAGGATATCATATGACCCTAGTTATGCTCTATCGGTGTCTGAATTCACTGACCTACCCAATGCCCAAGAACAGCTCTCCTCTGTAATGGCGCAAGTCACAGGGAGAGGCACAACCGTGACACCAACAGTAACTGGTAAGAAACTGACCAATTCTAACTGTCCAAGATTGTAGGAAAAGGCAAATTAATTTCTATTTCAGGCTAGATTTTCTCATTAAGTTCATGGCAGCCACTGTCACTTTGATAAAATAGTAATGCCTGGTTTACCGGTGTGAATTTTAAATGGTGCGGTTTGCTCCTATCAGTTCATTGTCCCGCCACACACATTAGCAACATGCACCCTAAAATGTGTGTAATTTTAATGTTCCCTAGTTGAGCGCCAGCCCTCCGGAAGGGATGTTGTGTTCTTGCTGGATGGATCTGATGACACTAGAACCGGATTCCCAGCAATGCGTGACTTTGTCCAAAGAGTGGTAGAGACACTCAGTGTGGATGACAACAAAGATCGTGTCTCAGTGGTTCAGTACAGCAGAGATCCAGCTGTCCAGTTCTATCTGAACACATACACGACAAAGGGCGAGATCCTTGACACTGTCAGAGGTTTGAGGCACAAAGGCGGAAGACCCCTCAAAACTGGAGCAGCTCTTCAGCACTTGAGGGATAATGTCTTCACCCCCTCTGCTGGAAGCAGGCGCCTGGAAGGAGTTCCACAGCTCCTAATAGTGCTAAGTGGTGGAAGGTCTTTTGACAGTGTCGATACACCGGCCTCTGCTCTGAAAGAGCTGGGCGTCTTGACCTTTGCAATCGGAACCAGGAGCTCTGATAGCGGAGAACTGCAGAAGATATCCCATCACCCCAGTTATGCTCTCTCTGTGTCTGAATTCACTGACCTCCCCAATGTCCAAGAGCAACTTCAGTCCTCCATGAAGGCAGCGGTTATTAAGGTCACCCCAGAAACGCCAACCGAATCTGGTATGTTAATAAGCATGGCCTTTTGCTGGTGCGACAGACTGATTTGTTTCATGTACATTTAGGGAAAACTAATCAACTGTGATAACTGATTAGCTGTATCTGTGCCGTTAAAGGGAGGTGGTCCTATGCTTTCAAATTGTTGAAATCTAAGCAGCCAATGCTGGCTACTTTTGGAGAAGTCTCCACCATAGATGATTAGTCCACACGCACGCTTTTTGCCTAGTTTTTTTTTTTTTAACGCTTTGTCTTTATCTGTTTTCTCAGTTGATGCTGACGCCGCCAGAAAGGATGTAGTATTCCTTCTGGATGGTTCTGATACCACACGGAATGGCTTCCATGCCATGCGTGATTTTGTTCAGAGAGTGGTGGAAAAACTCAATATTGGAGAAAAGAAAGACCGTGTCTCTGTGGTCCAGTACGGCAGAGATACAGAGGTCCATTTCTATCTGAACACATACACCACAAGAGAGGATGTTGTTGACACGGTCAGAGGGCTGAGACACAGAGGTGGCAGACCCCTCAACACCGGGGCAGCCCTCCAATACGTCAGGGACAACGTCTTTACTAACTCCTCTGGAAGTAGATGCCAACAAGGTGTTCCGCAAATGTTGATCCTGCTAAATGGTGGAAGGTCCTCTGACAACGTAGATACCCCAGCCTCTGCTCTCAAACAGCTGGGCATCTCTGTGATTGGCATTGGAACAAGGAACTCTGACAGTGGAGAACTGCAGAGGATATCATATGACCCTAGTTATGCTCTATCGGTGTCTGAATTCACTGACCTACCCAATGCCCAAGAACAGCTCTCCTCTGTAATGGACAAAGTCATATTGAGAGGCACAACCGTGACACCAACAGTAACTGGTAAGAAACTGACCAATTCTAACTGTCCAAGATTGTAGGAAAAGGCAAATTGATTTCTATTTCAGGCTAGATTTTCTCATTAAGTTCATGGCAGCCACTGTCACTTTGATAAAATAGTAATGCCTGGTTTACCGGTGTGAATTTTAAATGGTGCGGTTTGCTCCTATCAGTTCATTGTCCCGCCACACACATTAGCAACATGCACCCTAAAATGTGTGTAATTTTAATGTTCCCTAGTTGAGCGCCAGCCCTCCGGAAGGGATGTTGTGTTCTTGCTGGATGGATCTGATGACACTAGAACCGGATTCCCAGCAATGCGTGACTTTGTCCAAAGAGTGGTAGAGACACTCAGTGTGGATGACAACAAAGATCGTGTCTCAGTGGTTCAGTACAGCAGAGATCCAGCTGTCCAGTTCTATCTGAACACATACACGACAAAGGGCGAGATCCTTGACACTGTCAGAGGTTTGAGGCACAAAGGCGGAAGACCCCTCAAAACTGGAGCAGCTCTTCAGCACTTGAGGGATAATGTCTTCACCCCCTCTGCTGGAAGCAGGCTCCTGGAAGGAGTTCCACAGCTCCTAATAGTGCTAAGTGGTGGAAGGTCTTTTGACAGTGTCGATACACCGGCCTCTGCTCTGAAAGAGCTGGGCGTCTTGGCCTTTGCAATCGGAACCAGGAGCTCTGATAGCGGAGAACTGCAGAAGATATCCCATCACCCCAGTTATGCTCTCTCTGTGTCTGAATTCACTGACCTCCCCAATGTCCAAGAGCAACTTCAGTCCTCCATGAAGGCAGCGGTTATTAAGGTCACCCCAGAAACGCCAACCGAATCTGGTATGTTAATAAGCATGGCCTTGTGCTGGTGCGACAGACTGATTTGTTTCATGTACATTTAGGGAAAACTAATCAACTGTGATAATTGATTAGCTGTATGTGTGCCGTTAAAGGGAGGTGGTCCTATGCTTTCAAAGTGTTGAAATCTAAGCAGCCAATGCTAGCTACTTTTGGAGAAGTCTCCACCATAGATGATTAGTCCACACGCACGCTTTTTGCCTAGTTTTTTTTTTAAAACGCTTTGTCTTTATCTGTTTTCTCAGTTGATGCTGACGCCGCCAGAAAGGATGTAGTATTCCTTCTGGATGGTTCTGATACCACACGGAATGGCTTCCATGCCATGCGTGATTTTGTTCAGAGAGTGGTGGAAAAACTCAATATTGGAGAAAAGAAAGACCGTGTCTCTGTGGTCCAGTACGGCAGAGATACAGAGGTCCATTTCTATCTGAACACATACACCACAAGAGAGGATGTTGTTGACACGGTCAGAGGGCTGAGACACAGAGGTGGCAGACCCCTCAACACCGGGGCAGCCCTCCAATACGTCAGGGACAACGTCTTTACTAACTCCTCTGGAAGTAGACGCCAACAAGGTGTTCCGCAAATGTTGATCCTGCTAAATGGTGGAAGGTCCTCTGACAACGTAGATACCCCAGCCTCTGCTCTCAAACAGCTGGGCATCTCTGTGATTGGCATTGGAACAAGGAACTCTGACAGTGGAGAACTGCAGAGGATATCATATGACCCTAGTTATGCTCTATCGGTGTCTGAATTCACTGACCTACCCAATGCCCAAGAACAGCTCTCCTCTGTAATGGACAAAGTCATATTGAGAGGCACAACCATGACACCAACAGTAACTGGTAAGAAACTGACCAATTCTAACTGTCCAAGATTGTAGGAAAAGGCAAATTGATTTCTATTTCAGGCTAGATTTTCTCATTAAGTTCATGGCAGCCACTGTCACTTTGATAAAATAGTAATGCCTGGTTTACCGGTGTGAATTTTAAATGGTGCGGTTTGCTCCTATCAGTTCATTATCCCGCCACACACATTAGCAACATGCACCCTAAAATGTGTGTAATTTTAATGTTCCCTAGTTGAGCGCCAGCCCTCCGGAAGGGATGTTGTGTTCTTGCTGGATGGATCTGATGACACTAGAACCGGATTCCCAGCAATGCGTGACTTTGTCCAAAGAGTGGTAGAGACACTCAGTGTGGATGACAACAAAGATCGTGTCTCAGTGGTTCAGTACAGCAGAGATCCAGCTGTCCAGTTCTATCTGAACACATACACGACAAAGGGCGAGATCCTTGACACTGTCAGAGGTTTGAGGCACAAAGGCGGAAGACCCCTCAAAACTGGAGCAGCTCTTCAGCACTTGAGGGATAATGTCTTCACCCCCTCTGCTGGAAGCAGGCGCCTGGAAGGAGTTCCACAGCTCCTAATAGTGCTAAGTGGTGGAAGGTCTTTTGACAGTGTCGATACACCGGCCTCTGCTCTGAAAGAGCTGGGCGTCTTGACCTTTGCAATCGGAACCAGGAGCTCTGATAGCGGAGAACTGCAGAAGATATCCCATCACCCCGGTTATGCTCTCTCTGTGTCTGAATTCACTGACCTCCCCAATGTCCAAGAGCAACTTCAGTCCTCCATGAAGGCAGCGGTTATTAAGGTCACCCCAGAAACGCCAACCGAATCTGGTATGTTAATAAGCATGGCCTTTTGCTGGTGCGACAGACTGATTTGTTTCATGTACATTTAGGGAAAACTAATCAACTGTGATAACTGATTAGCTGTATCTGTGCCGTTAAAGGGAGGTGGTCCTATGCTTTCAAATTGTTGAAATCTAAGCAGCCAATGCTGGCTACTTTTGGAGAAGTCTCCACCATAGATGATTAGTCCACACGCACGCTTTTTGCCTAGTTTTTTTTTTTTTAACGCTTTGTCTTTATCTGTTTTCTCAGTTGATGCTGACGCCGCCAGAAAGGATGTAGTATTCCTTCTGGATGGTTCTGATACCACACGGAATGGCTTCCATGCCATGCGTGATTTTGTTCAGAGAGTGGTGGAAAAACTCAATATTGGAGAAAAGAAAGACCGTGTCTCTGTGGTCCAGTACGGCAGAGATACAGAGGTCCATTTCTATCTGAACACATACACCACAAGAGAGGATGTTGTTGACACGGTCAGAGGGCTGAGACACAGAGGTGGCAGACCCCTCAACACCGGGGCAGCCCTCCAATACGTCAGGGACAACGTCTTTACTAACTCCTCTGGAAGTAGACGCCAACAAGGTGTTCCGCAAATGTTGATCCTGCTAAATGGTGGAAGGTCCTCTGACAACGTAGATACCCCAGCCTCTGCTCTCAAACAGCTGGGCATCTCTGTGATTGGCATTGGAACAAGGAACTCTGACAGTGGAGAACTGCAGAGGATATCATATGACCCTAGTTACGCTCTATCGGTGTCTGAATTCACTGACCTACCCAATGCCCAAGAACAGCTCTCCTCTGTAATGGACAAAGTCATATTGAGAGGCACAACCATGACACCAACAGTAACTGGTAAGAAACTGACCAATTCTAACTGTCCAAGATTGTAGGAAAAGGCAAATTGATTTCTATTTCAGGCTAGATTTTCTCATTAAGTTCATGGCAGCCACTGTCACTTTGATAAAATAGTAATGCCTGGTTTACCGGTGTGAATTTTAAATGGTGCGGTTTGCTCCTATCAGTTCATTGTCCCGCCACACACATTAGCAACATGCACCCTAAAATGTGTGTAATTTTAATGTTCCCTAGTTGAGCGCCAGCCCTCCGGAAGGGATGTTGTGTTCTTGCTGGATGGATCTGATGACACTAGAACCGGATTCCCAGCAATGCGTGACTTTGTCCAAAGAGTGGTAGAGACACTCAGTGTGGATGACAACAAAGATCGTGTCTCAGTGGTTCAGTACAGCAGAGATCCAGCTGTCCAGTTCTATCTGAACACATACACGACAAAGGGCGAGATCCTTGACACTGTCAGAGGTTTGAGGCACAAAGGCGGAAGACCCCTCAAAACTGGAGCAGCTCTTCAGCACTTGAGGGATAATGTCTTCACCCCCTCTGCTGGAAGCAGGCGCCTGGAAGGAGTTCCACAGCTCCTAATAGTGCTAAGTGGTGGAAGGTCTTTTGACAGTGTCGATACACCGGCCTCTGCTCTGAAAGAGCTGGGCGTCTTGACCTTTGCAATCGGAACCAGGAGCTCTGATAGCGGAGAACTGCAGAAGATATCCCATCACCCCAGTTATGCTCTCTCTGTGTCTGAATTCACTGACCTCCCCAATGTCCAAGAGCAACTTCAGTCCTCCATGAAGGCAGCGGTTATTAAGGTCACCCCAGAAACGCCAACCGAATCTGGTATGTTAATAAGCATGGCCTTTTGCTGGTGCGACAGACTGATTTGTTTCATGTACATTTAGGGAAAACTAATCAACTGTGATAACTGATTAGCTGTATCTGTGCCGTTAAAGGGAGGTGGTCCTATGCTTTCAAATTGTTGAAATCTAAGCAGCCAATGCTGGCTACTTTTGGAGAAGTCTCCACCATAGATGATTAGTCCACACGCACGCTTTTTGCCTAGTTTTTTTTTTTTTAACGCTTTGTCTTTATCTGTTTTCTCAGTTGATGCTGACGCCGCCAGAAAGGATGTAGTATTCCTTCTGGATGGTTCTGATACCACACGGAATGGCTTCCATGCCATGCGTGATTTTGTTCAGAGAGTGGTGGAAAAACTCAATATTGGAGAAAAGAAAGACCGTGTCTCTGTGGTCCAGTACGGCAGAGATACAGAGGTCCATTTCTATCTGAACACATACACCACAAGAGAGGATGTTGTTGACACGGTCAGAGGGCTGAGACACAGAGGTGGCAGACCCCTCAACACCGGGGCAGCCCTCCAATACGTCAGGGACAACGTCTTTACTAACTCCTCTGGAAGTAGACGCCAACAAGGTGTTCCGCAAATGTTGATCCTGCTAAATGGTGGAAGGTCCTCTGACAACGTAGATACCCCAGCCTCTGCTCTCAAACAGCTGGGCATCTCTGTGATTGGCATTGGAACAAGGAACTCTGACAGTGGAGAACTGCAGAGGATATCATATGACCCTAGTTATGCTCTATCGGTGTCTGAATTCACTGACCTACCCAATGCCCAAGAACAGCTCTCCTCTGTAATGGACAAAGTCATATTGAGAGGCACAACCATGACACCAACAGTAACTGGTAAGAAACTGACCAATTCTAACTGTCCAAGATTGTAGGAAAAGGCAAATTGATTTCTATTTCAGGCTAGATTTTCTCATTAAGTTCATGGCAGCCACTGTCACTTTGATAAAATAGTAATGCCTGGTTTACCGGTGTGAATTTTAAATGGTGCGGTTTGCTCCTATCAGTTCATTATCCCGCCACACACATTAGCAACATGCACCCTAAAATGTGTGTAATTTTAATGTTCCCTAGTTGAGCGCCAGCCCTCCGGAAGGGATGTTGTGTTCTTGCTGGATGGATCTGATGACACTAGAACCGGATTCCCAGCAATGCGTGACTTTGTCCAAAGAGTGGTAGAGACACTCAGTGTGGATGACAACAAAGATCGTGTCTCAGTGGTTCAGTACAGCAGAGATCCAGCTGTCCAGTTCTATCTGAACACATACACGACAAAGGGCGAGATCCTTGACACTGTCAGAGGTTTAAGGCACAAAGGCGGAAGACCCCTCAAAACTGGAGCAGCTCTTCAGCACTTGAGGGATAATGTCTTCACCCCCTCTGCTGGAAGCAGGCTCCTGGAAGGAGTTCCACAGCTCCTAATAGTGCTAAGTGGTGGAAGGTCTTTTGACAGTGTCGATACACCGGCCTCTGCTCTGAAAGAGCTGGGCGTCTTGGCCTTTGCAATCGGAACCAGGAGCTCTGATAGCGGAGAACTGCAGAAGATATCCCATCACCCCAGTTATGCTCTCTCTGTGTCTGAATTCACTGACCTCCCCAATGTCCAAGAGCAACTTCAGTCCTCCATGAAGGCAGCGGTTATTAAGGTCACCCCAGAAACGCCAACCGAATCTGGTATGTTAATAAGCATGGCCTTGTGCTGGTGCGACAGACTGATTTGTTTCATGTACATTTAGGGAAAACTAATCAACTGTGATAATTGATTAGCTGTATGTGTGCCGTTAAAGGGAGGTGGTCCTATGCTTTCAAAGTGTTGAAATCTAAGCAGCCAATGCTAGCTACTTTTGGAGAAGTCTCCACCATAGATGATTAGTCCACACGCACGCTTTTTGCCTAGTTTTTTTTTTTAAACGCTTTGTCTTTATCTGTTTTCTCAGTTGATGCTGACGCCGCCAGAAAGGATGTAGTATTCCTTCTGGATGGTTCTGATACCACACGGAATGGCTTCCATGCCATGCGTGATTTTGTTCAGAGAGTGGTGGAAAAACTCAATATTGGAGAAAAGAAAGACCGTGTCTCTGTGGTCCAGTACGGCAGAGATACAGAGGTCCATTTCTATCTGAACACATACACCACAAGAGAGGATGTTGTTGACACGGTCAGAGGGCTGAGACACAGAGGTGGCAGACCCCTCAACACCGGGGCAGCCCTCCAATACGTCAGGGACAACGTCTTTACTAACTCCTCTGGAAGTAGACGCCAACAAGGTGTTCCGCAAATGTTGATCCTGCTAAATGGTGGAAGGTCCTCTGACAACGTAGTTACCCCAGCCTCTGCTCTCAAACAGCTGGGCATCTCTGTGATTGGCATTGGAACAAGGAACTCTGACAGTGGAGAACTGCAGAGGATATCATATGACCCTAGTTATGCTCTATCGGTGTCTGAATTCACTGACCTACCCAATGCCCAAGAACAGCTCTCCTCTGTAATGGACAAAGTCATATTGAGAGGCACAACCATGACACCAACAGTAACTGGTAAGAAACTGACCAATTCTAACTGTCCAAGATTGTAGGAAAAGGCAAATTGATTTCTATTTCAGGCTAGATTTTCTCATTAAGTTCATGGCAGCCACTGTCACTTTGATAAAATAGTAATGCCTGGTTTACCGGTGTGAATTTTAAATGGTGCGGTTTGCTCCTATCAGTTCATTATCCCGCCACACACATTAGCAACATGCACCCTAAAATGTGTGTAATTTTAATGTTCCCTAGTTGAGCGCCAGCCCTCCGGAAGGGATGTTGTGTTCTTGCTGGATGGATCTGATGACACTAGAACCGGATTCCCAGCAATGCGTGACTTTGTCCAAAGAGTGGTAGAGACACTCAGTGTGGATGACAACAAAGATCGTGTCTCAGTGGTTCAGTACAGCAGAGATCCAGCTGTCCAGTTCTATCTGAACACATACACGACAAAGGGCGAGATCCTTGACACTGTCAGAGGTTTGAGGCACAAAGGCGGAAGACCCCTCAAAACTGGAGCAGCTCTTCAGCACTTGAGGGATAATGTCTTCACCCCCTCTGCTGGAAGCAGGCGCCTGGAAGGAGTTCCACAGCTCCTAATAGTGCTAAGTGGTGGAAGGTCTTTTGACAGTGTCGATACACCGGCCTCTGCTCTGAAAGAGCTGGGCGTCTTGACCTTTGCAATCGGAACCAGGAGCTCTGATAGCGGAGAACTGCAGAAGATATCCCATCACCCCAGTTATGCTCTCTCTGTGTCTGAATTCACTGACCTCCCCAATGTCCAAGAGCAACTTCAGTCCTCCATGAAGGCAGCGGTTATTAAGGTCACCCCAGAAACGCCAACCGAATCTGGTATGTTAATAAGCATGGCCTTGTGCTGGTGCGACAGACTGATTTGTTTCATGTACATTTAGGGAAAACTAATCAACTGTGATAATTGATTAGCTGTATGTGTGCCGTTAAAGGGAGGTGGTCCTATGCTTTCAAAGTGTTGAAATCTAAGCAGCCAATGCTAGCTACTTTTGGAGAAGTCTCCACCATAGATGATTAGTCCACACGCACGCTTTTTGCCTAGTTTTTTTTTTTAAACGCTTTGTCTTTATCTGTTTTCTCAGTTGATGCTGACGCCGCCAGAAAGGATGTAGTATTCCTTCTGGATGGTTCTGATACCACACGGAATGGCTTCCATGCCATGCGTGATTTTGTTCAGAGAGTGGTGGAAAAACTCAATATTGGAGAAAAGAAAGACCGTGTCTCTGTGGTCCAGTACGGCAGAGATACAGAGGTCCATTTCTATCTGAACACATACACCACAAGAGAGGATGTTGTTGACACGGTCAGAGGGTTGAGACACAGAGGTGGCAGACCCCTCAACACCGGGGCAGCCCTCCAGTACGTCAGGGACAACGTCTTTACTAACTCCTCTGGAAGTAGACGCCAACAAGGTGTTCCGCAAATGTTGATCCTGCTAAATGGTGGAAGGTCCTCTGACAACGTAATTACCCCAGCCTCTGCTCTCAAACAGCTGGGCATCTCTGTGATTGGCATTGGAACAAGGAACTCTGACAGTGGAGAACTGCAGAGGATATCATATGACCCTAGTTATGCTCTATCGGTGTCTGAATTCACTGACCTACCCAATGCCCAAGAACAGCTCTCCTCTGTAATGGACAAAGTCATATTGAGAGGCACAACCATGACACCAACAGTAACTGGTAAGAAACTGACCAATTCTAACTGTCCAAGATTGTAGGAAAAGGCAAATTGATTTCTATTTCAGGCTAGATTTTCTCATTAAGTTCATGGCAGCCACTGTCACTTTGATAAAATAGTAATGCCTGGTTTACCGGTGTGAATTTTAAATGGTGCGGTTTGCTCCTATCAGTTCATTATCCCGCCACACACATTAGCAACATGCACCCTAAAATGTGTGTAATTTTAATGTTCCCTAGTTGAGCGCCAGCCCTCCGGAAGGGATGTTGTGTTCTTGCTGGATGGATCTGATGACACTAGAACCGGATTCCCAGCAATGCGTGACTTTGTCCAAAGAGTGGTAGAGACACTCAGTGTGGATGACAACAAAGATCGTGTCTCAGTGGCTCAGTACAGCAGAGATCCAGCTGTCCAGTTCTATCTGAACACATACACGACAAAGGGCGAGATCCTTGACACTGTCAGAGGTTTGAGGCACAAAGGCGGAAGACCCCTCAAAACTGGAGCAGCTCTTCAGCACTTGAGGGATAATGTCTTCACCCCCTCTGCTGGAAGCAGGCTCCTGGAAGGAGTTCCACAGCTCCTAATAGTGCTAAGTGGTGGAAGGTCTTTTGACAGTGTCGATACACCGGCCTCTGCTCTGAAAGAGCTGGGCGTCTTGGCCTTTGCAATCGGAACCAGGAGCTCTGATAGCGGAGAACTGCAGAAGATATCCCATCACCCCAGTTATGCTCTCTCTGTGTCTGAATTCACTGACCTCCCCAATGTCCAAGAGCAACTTCAGTCCTCCATGAAGGCAGCGGTTATTAAGGTCACCCCAGAAACGCCAACCGAATCTGGTATGTTAATAAGCATGGCCTTGTGCTGGTGCGACAGACTGATTTGTTTCATGTACATTTAGGGAAAACTAATCAACTGTGATAATTGATTAGCTGTATGTGTGCCGTTAAAGGGAGGTGGTCCTATGCTTTCAAAGTGTTGAAATCTAAGCAGCCAATGCTAGCTACTTTTGGAGAAGTCTCCACCATAGATGATTAGTCCACACGCACGCTTTTTGCCTAGTTTTTTTTTTTAAACGCTTTGTCTTTATCTGTTTTCTCAGTTGATGCTGACGCCGCCAGAAAGGATGTAGTATTCCTTCTGGATGGTTCTGATACCACACAGAATGGCTTCCATGCCATGCGTGATTTTGTTCAGAGAGTGGTGGAAAAACTCAATATTGGAGAAAAGAAAGACCGTGTCTCTGTGGTCCAGTACGGCAGAGATACAGAGGTCCATTTCTATCTGAACACATACACCACAAGAGAGGATGTTGTTGACACGGTCAGAGGGCTGAGACACAGAGGTGGCAGACCCCTCAACACCGGGGCAGCCCTCCAATACGTCAGGGACAACGTCTTTACTAACTCCTCTGGAAGTAGACGCCAACAAGGTGTTCCGCAAATGTTGATCCTGCTAAATGGTGGAAGGTCCTCTGACAACGTAGATACCCCAGCCTCTGCTCTCAAACAGCTGGGCATCTCTGTGATTGGCATTGGAACAAGGAACTCTGACAGTGGAGAACTGCAGAGGATATCATATGACCCTAGTTATGCTCTATCGGTGTCTGAATTCACTGACCTACCCAATGCCCAAGAACAGCTCTCCTCTGTAATGGCGCAAGTCACAGGGAGAGGCACGACCGTGACACCAACAGTAACTGGTAAGAAACTGACCAATTCTAACTGTCCAAGATTGTAGGAAAAGGCAAATTGATTTCTATTTCAGGCTAGTTTTTCTCATTAAGTTCATGGCAGCCACTGTCACTTTGATAAAATAGTAATGCCTGGTTTACCGGTGTGAATTTTAAATGGTGCGGTTTGCTCCTATCAGTTCATTGTCCCGCCACACACATTAGCAACATGCACCCTAAAATGTGTGTAATTTTAATGTTCCCTAGTTGAGCGCCAGCCCTCCGGAAGGGATGTTGTGTTCTTGCTGGATGGATCTGATGACACTAGAACCGGATTCCCAGCAATGCGTGACTTTGTCCAAAGAGTGGTAGAGACACTCAGTGTGGATGACAACAAAGATCGTGTCTCAGTGGTTCAGTACAGCAGAGATCCAGCTGTCCAGTTCTATCTGAACACATACACGACAAAGGGCGAGATCCTTGACACTGTCAGAGGTTTGAGGCACAAAGGCGGAAGACCCCTCAAAACTGGAGCAGCTCTTCAGCACTTGAGGGATAATGTCTTCACCCCCTCTGCTGGAAGCAGGCGCCTGGAAGGAGTTCCACAGCTCCTAATAGTGCTAAGTGGTGGAAGGTCTTTTGACAGTGTCGATACACCGGCCTCTGCTCTGAAAGAGCTGGGCGTCTTGACCTTTGCAATCGGAACCAGGAGCTCTGATAGCGGAGAACTGCAGAAGATATCCCATCACCCCAGTTATGCTCTCTCTGTGTCTGAATTCACTGACCTCCCCAATGTCCAAGAGCAACTTCAGTCCTCCATGAAGGCAGCGGTTATTAAGGTCACCCCAGAAACGCCAACCGAATCTGGTATGTTAATAAGCATGGCCTTTTGCTGGTGCGACAGACTGATTTGTTTCATGTACATTTAGGGAAAACGAATCAACTGTGATAACTGATTAGCTGTATCTGTGCCGTTAAAGGGAGGTGGTCCTATGCTTTCAAATTGTTGAAATCTAAGCAGCCAATGCTGGCTACTTTTGGAGAAGTCTCCACCATAGATGATTAGTCCACACGCACGCTTTTTGCCTAGTTTTTTTTTTTAAACGCTTTGTCTTTATCTGTTTTCTCAGTTGATGCTGACGCCGCCAGAAAGGATGTAGTATTCCTTCTGGATGGTTCTGATACCACACGGAATGGCTTCCATGCCATGCGTGATTTTGTTCAGAGAGTGGTGGAAAAACTCAATATTGGAGAAAAGAAAGACCGTGTCTCTGTGGTCCAGTACGGCAGAGATACAGAGGTCCATTTCTATCTGAACACATACACCACAAGAGAGGA